>NC_039366.1:68920733-69018797 GCF_003573695.1 Papaver somniferum | reverse complement strand
TTTTTTTTTTATTATTTTTATTTGTTCCTCTTTACGTTTCTTTGGGTGTGTCTTTGATTTGCAGGTTTGAAGTTGGATACTAAGGACTTGGAACAAAGCTTAAAGCTAAAAGAGAAGAAAAAGAAGACAATTTTTGTTTTAGGATTTAGTTTTATTATTTATTTTTTTATTTTTTTAGAATTATATTAGGAAATATTTTTTAATTTACTTTTTCTTTTGCACTTTATTTTTGTGGACTGTGGACTTTAAACTTTGGACATTTTTATTTTTATTTTTATACCCTATGGAAGGGATCCTTAAATACAAACTGTTTGCAGGGAAGGACGACGATTACAATATCGTCTCGGCCCCTCGGGTTCGTACATGACATAGGAGTCGTGGCCCGAGTCGACTACAATGGTTCATCCCCCGTCTGGTACGGGAGGTAAGTCCAATCGAAACACTCGCGAATCTCCTGTAAGCGAGTTACTGTATTCCTTAAGGTGATAATTGTTTGAGGACGAACCAGACTGTTTTTAAATTCCTAGTAAAGGGCAAGGCCTGGCCAATACAAGATAAGGGTTCGGATTACATCATCGCTCCCTTCTTGCCCGCCTTAGGAAAACGAAACCTAACGCGAACCCAAGCTTTAAAATCTGATTAGAAAGAGACCTATAGGGTATCGAGCTTGTTAGGAAAAATTTTCTAAGGATATTGGTTACCTTTTAAGCAATCTCGAAGTTCATAATGGTTTCTGTGAGTTGAATGCGTGACTGCGCCGCCTTGTGATAGCGGTGAGGCCTTGGGTATCAAAGCTCCACTGAGCTTCCCTCGCCTCAATTCAACTTACTTTGATTCGGATTGATTCCAGAGAGGTTTTCTTAAACTTTTTGTTTGCTAGATTCTATAGGTTTGATTTGGTCGAGTCAGCCTTGTTTGTGATTGTGTAGAATTCCCTTGCAATTAAGAATGTCGAACTGGTATGATAGAAGCCAATACAATGAATATCGACCTGAATTTGAATATGGATATCATCAGTATTATGACCATAGTGAGAATAGTGGCTGGGGACGCCAACCTTTTCAAGGTTATGGTTCATACCATGGTGAGCCCAATTACTATCCACACGTGCATTAGTCATACGAGAAAGAAGATTATAGTACTAGTTCTTCGTCTCTAGAGGATACAATCAAACTATTGAAAAGTAGTCCTTATTATGATCCTTCAGTTCCTGTTCCTTCTCTAGAAGAGACTCTCAGGAATTTAGCTGAGTCATCACGTCAGTTAGCTGAATCGACGTATAAATTAGATGAGGTGAATAATGTAGTTATGGACGAAAGAACTGCAACAACAACTGAATCTGTAGAAGATATCCTCAATAGATTAACTCAAAACTTAGATCCTACACTAAGGGAACTTTCTTTGGAAGAGACCCTTGAGAGGATAGCTGAGTCGACACGTAGACTTGAGTTAGAGAAGAACGAAAGTATTTCTCGAAATAACTTGAATTTCCAATATAGTGTATCCAATAATACCCTTGAGAATGAAGATAGTTTTTCACATAATCAAGATAACGAGGTTATAATTGGTAAAACTACTTATTTAGATAAGGTTCAATCATCTTCGTACTATTATGATGATGAGGATAGTAGTGATGAAGAATCTGAAATATGTAGGCATAGTGATCAGGAATCTAGTAATCCAATTGAGCTTTATAGTGATTATATTATTTCTACTTCAAATCCAAATAATTTTTATGATTATTCACCTATTCAAGAGGACGAGGATTTGATTAGGAATACCACCGTTTTAGACGATGTAGTATTTCCTTTTGATTATGAATCCGATAGTGGTTTAGAGGAACGGGTTTATTCTGAAAATGTTGTTTTAGAGTCTAGCGACTTAGAAACAATAGTCTTGGAAGAAGAAGATAGACCCGTAGAGATGAGTAAAGATGCACTACCTGATAATAACTTAGAAGAATCTCTTGAATATTTTAAGGACTCTGAAGATACGGAAATTCAAGAAATAATTAGAGGTCTATCTAGAGACACTGAAAACTCTAAGTTTGGGGGTGATTATCACTTTCCTAGTGCTTTACCTTTAACTCTCAGAAAGTCCCCTCACATAGGACTTGATATCCATGCCTCAACCATCTTATAAGATTATCTTCATACTAGGTTTCCCGAACCTAATGATGTCCTGAAAAAAGTTCAGTCGCTAGAAACCCATCCTCTGGTTGATGTGGTTTTCCCAGGCTATGATACCCAGATTGACTTTGTTTTCCCACCAAACAGTTTTCTTCCAATTTTGGGAACGTATAGATTTCCAATGTGTCACTTATTACGTTCTGAGACTAAGCCTAAGTACTTTAGGAAATTAGAATCGAATCATTTGCTTCAGAATGAACACTACTCTGACTGTGGTCAACTATGTATGTCATACCTAATTGACTTAGAGGATCCTAAATTATTTAGGTTATTTTGTGATTCCAGGTTCTTATCTGAGTTTTTCCAGACTCTAGGACCTAATAATTTGGATCCTACCTATTAGGAAATGCATCCGAGGAAAATAGTCTATTTAGACCCCTTCATAGAACCTGAACCTGAACCGCAATTAGCGATAGTTATCCAGAAACTAGGTAAGGGCATGCTAGTCTTGTACATTTTCTTGGTTCACTGCAATTTCCTTTTGTCAGCTCTTTTTGGTTTTAAAGACCCACAGTTATTCCGGCTACTGTTATACGGTTCGTGTTGACTAATCCTTGCTTAGTATGGCTGAAGACTTTAAACTTAGCACTTATTGGGAGGTAACCCAATATTCATGCGACACGGTAATATCTTTACTTATCTCTTTTGCTTCAAATGGTAACAATTTCTCCTTGTTCATGCTTTTTTTCATCTTTAGAACATTGAGGACAATGTTAGATTTAAGTTTGGGGGTATGGGAGAAACTTTTTAGTTGCATTTTTGAAACTTATAGCGTCACATGGTATCCGGTTAGCTAAGTTTACATACTGTTTCTCACCGAAAAGATAGAAATTGAAATGCTACAGATAACAACTTATTGAGACATTAGAGAAAAAGACATTGAGATCCTTGAAATTCAGGAGAGAACTTGTTCTTTTTAGAGGGTAACCGTGATGGACCTAACCATACATGATGGAAAGGCAAGTAGGTCAGGAAATGCCAGAAAGACAAAGCAACCTCACAATGTAGTCTTAGTTACTGGATTGCGACTCTCTCTCAGTAGAAACTTATCATCATCAACAAGCGGAGCGACATCAAAATCTATGAAGAAAGTAAAGACGTTTTAGGTTTAGAAGCAACAATAGAAGAGAATAATTCAAAAATCAAAGTTGAAGTTATAAGAGAAAATGATATAAGTTGTAGAATCCATGATACCAAGACATCACAAGTTGTGAAGATCCAAGTTTTGAAAGTCCTTCTCTCATGGCCATGTAAATTTTTGTCTTGTATTTTTTTTCTATTTTATCCAAAAAAACAAATGAAAAAAAAAATGAAAAATGAATGGAAAAAAAAATGAAAAAAAAAATGAAACATCATTACGTTCTTTTTGTTCAATAAGGACATAGGGAAGAAGAAATTTATAAGTCAAGCAAGAAATTGAAGAGAAAAGTTAATTGTCAAGGTTCTATGAGGTTCGAGAGTTTATCATCAAAAGTTGAATACCGAAGAAGGCGTGGTTTCTACTGGGCACTGTGAGAGAGTCGAAGAAAGATGCATTTCGGTTGCTTTGTTAGTCTACTTTCAATCTGACACAAGATCTTTCTAGCACTGGTTTAACTCATCACACGTAATTAGTCCAGCTGTATAGCAGATGTCCCTCTCATTTTTATCTCTCTCCTAATCTTATCCAGCTGTAAAGCAGCGGACGCATCTTACAATGTTTATCTAGCTGTATAGCGGATATCTCTTTATCTAGCAGTCGTGTGGATGTGTCTCCCCTTTTCTTCAGTTAGCTTTAGAGCTGACACCTTTAATTTCTCTGGCATTCTAGTTACTTGGAGATAGGTTGAGAATATGTATGTCCTCATAGCTCTTTGGATACTTGTGACCAATTAGGAGTACAGGTTTTGTGGCTATATCTCTGGTAAGCCCTCCCGAGACTATAACTCGGCCACTAGGGCCACCTAGGGGTTTAAAGGCTTATTGCATACGCTAAATGCAATCGACGATGCCTGCGACAGTGAGTTAGGATTTTATTTTGTAGTTTTGATTTGCTCGGGACTAGCAAATAATAAGTTTGGGGGTATTTGATAGACGCATTTATGTGTCTCATATAGCCCAATTGTATATTGTGTTAGTACCCATTTTTGTACTTATTATGGTGTTTTATTTATTTGTAGGTGTTTTTGGAAAAATAAGGTTTTGCGGCAAAATTGGTTAAAAATGTGGCGTTTGGAGCTCCGTTGACAGTATACCGGAAGTAGCCCAGAAGTACCCCGGAGGAACCCCGGAAAAGTCCGAAAACATCCAAGAAAAATTACTAAAGGCACCCAAGATTTGGTTATTTCCACCCCAAGAATTTTATTTCAACCCTACTTGCTATTCGCACCCCATCAGAGGATAGGGGCATTCCTTCTCAAAATTCAAAAATGGATTTTTGGCGGGAAGACTTGTTACAGCACTGGCAGATTTGGTGATCGAATTTTGGACGTGATTTTTGGAGATTCAATTGTTGTATTTGCTATTAATGGGCTATAATTGAGTAAACAAGTCTGTTACGATCGATTGGACCCAACCAATTGGGCTGGAATGACCGGGAGAATGGATCAAAGTCCAACCAGGACACGTACTCTCTGTTTAACTTTCAAAGCTATTTTCAAGAGATTCTGGGAGAGTTTTGCGCTGAAGTAAACTATACTTGGTCCTGTTCAATTCTTGATAAGAGTTTGGTGGCAAATTTATAGCTAACAAACGCGTACAGGGAGATCACAAGAGAGATATTTTCTCAACAGCGCAGAGAAGGGAGAAAAAAGAAGAAGTCGGATCCACTCGAGATTTTTGGGGGTTTGATAGCTATATAAGTGTTGGTTCGAGTCATAAGAAGGGTTGGAAACCCTTAGGAGAGAGTTTGAGTCGAGGAGAGCCGAGGAGAAGCGATTACAGAGAGTTACAGTGCTGCTGCTGCTGCTGTTCGAGGAGGAAGAAGAAGAGGAAGAATAGACCTGCTAAGGCAGTCGTTCTTCAACAGTCTTAAAACCAGAAACGTGTGTCGTAGTTCAACAGCGTTAGATATGTATCGTTTATAAACGGCAGTACTCATCTTTGTAACAGGGACGCTGTAACGTTTATACACCGTTGCAAACTTCTCTTTATCACCATATTCATCAATAAAAACACCTATTAAGCAATTTTGAGCAAGTTTTTGATATGAGGAGCTAAACCCCTTAGCCAAGGCGACGGAGGAAGCCATTGGTCCTTATTTATGGTATAATTCTAACTTTATTATTTATTTGCAATATTATTACATGATTATTTGCATGGAATTTTTATTGGAAAATTGATTTTTATTGAATAATTGTGATTCATTTTGATGGAGCATGCTTAGTTTAAGACTGTTGATGTTTCATGCTTGGTGTTTACATTTATTACTTCAAAAATCTACAAAAGGCATAATATTAGAATCACTCTAAAAGAAAAATTGCATGAATATTAATTATTAGAATTTATCAAATAATGGGTCAATGGTGGAATCCAAGTCTTGGTGTTTTTCCCTAAAGTTTTCAAACAAAATTTATGTGCCTGTTTAAATTTAAATCTAAAAAATTATTTCCTTCACAAGTCTGAAAAGAACCCAGTTTTTACCACAACTACAACATCATTTGAAAATCCATCATTCATCTTCACCATAACCAGTTCAAATGACTCAAATGAACTAGTTAGAGATTTGTTCAATTGCTTAGATCTCATAGAAGTATACAATACACAATCGAAGCAAAAACGATTTTGATTCACTCGAATCGATTCATGAACATTATAGCCATGGTTTGCAAAGATTGCATTCCTTAATTTATAAATGTCTTAGTTTACGAATAAACCGTTTTTAAAAAATAACCCACTTAAGCACCCGGATTGAGCTTGTTTTTAGTTCACAAACTCCAACAGAAATTCATGGGATGTGAACTTCCGGCAGTATGCGGACTTAATTCCGGACATCCTAAACCAGTAAAGTATGCATACTTTGGTTCGACGATTTTGGACTTACATAAGTATGAGTTCACATACAATGTTTATATCCATTCATGGTTATATCTTCTAAGCTATCATTTCAATCATTGAAACATTCTTAGAGGATGTTATATAGTTGTTATTCACAAACTATTTTTCATCAAAGATATTTTCAAGAAATTGAAGTGATACATGACTTTCGTCACGAGTAAAGATGAACTTGGCAAAAGCGAAAGCTTACCAACACATATTTCGAGAAATAGATAAGCGAGATAAACTCGGCTCGAAATAGCAAATGTGTATAATCGAAGTCTATATAGCAATATGACTTTTGTCTCAAGATAGGAGACAGAGTATATAGACTTTTGAGTGATAGATAAGCTCAAGTCTCCACATACCTTTTTGTCGATGAAGTTCCACCAATTCCTTGAGTAGTTCTTCGTCTTTGCATGATTACTGATAGACGCATTTATGTGTCTATTTTGTTCTCAATATTCTGTATTGTTAGACTCGATTAAGTACTTATTGTGTTATTTTGTGTTTTTGTAGATGTTTTTAGAGAAATAAGCCTTTGCGGCGAAATGAGCTCAAAAAAGTGATGATTTACACCCCGGAGAAAATTACTAAAGGCACCCCAGAAATGCACCGGAAGCGTCCCAGAAATGTACCGGAGGAACCCAGAAAAATTACTATTTCCACCCCAAAATTACTATTTCCACCCCAATTGCTAAAGGGACACCCGTACAGGATTAGGGGGAGGACACTTTTCTTCTCGTAATTCAAATTTCATTTTTGGCGGGAAAATATATTCTCTCTCTGGCAGATTTTCAATCAACAAAATGAAGGTGTTGTGGTGCGATTCAATGGCTAAAAATTGGTAGGAAGATGTGATATAGCTTAAGGAATACAGTATGTGTGTCAGAATCGATCGAATTTGGCTAGAATCGGCTAAACAAGTCATCATCAGAGAACATGGCAGTCACGGGTTTGAGAGGATTTTTTTGAGGGATTCGGACGTGTTATGATGATGCATGGAGGACTCTAGCACACTTTTGGACCGTGTAGAAGCTAAATAAGGGAGTATCAGAGGCTGTTTACGCGTGGAGAATCATTTCAGGGAAGAAAATATTCGGAAAATATTTTCTTTAAACACCGAGTAATGAAGATTATATGGAGTAATTGAGGGAGATTCAACGAGATGTAGGTGTATAAATATGTTCCCTGGGAGTACTAGAGAGGCTGTCGAGAGTTGGGAGAAGAGAGGAGAGCCACAGACGCAGAAATCAAGAGTTGATCAAACTCTGCTGCTGCTGCTGCTGCTGATGAAGAACACCAAGAACACGAAGAACGGACTCGCAGCAGCAGTCGTTTATCAACAGTGAAAATGACTCACATCCGTCGGTCGTAGATGTGGGTCGTAGCATTTCAGCGACAACAGCACCTCAGCTTTGTCGTTCATTTTGGACGCCTTCTGTGGGTCGCAGAATCCTGTTTTAGAACATTTACTTATCTTTCTCTTTATTGTAAACATCAATTGAGCTTAATAAAATATTTTGAGAGGTTTTCCAACATGATGAGTTAATTCCCTCGTAACCAAGGCAATGGAGGAAGCTATTCACGCAACATAAATGGGTAACTATTTCATTTAATTATATAATTCACCTAATCGCTGCTTTTGCAGAGTTTTAAATTGTTTGAATGATTGTCTTAATTATTTGTTATTCAGTTTGATAGGTTATGCTTGGTTTAATCTCTTGATAATCTATGCTTAAGGTTTACAAATAATGTTTGAGAATTTGTATGATTGATAGTGAATTAAAGATAAAAGAGGACTTAAGAATTGAATAGAGTTTTGAAATATTTATCATTCAATCTTGCGTAGTAGTGGAATCTAGTGTCTTGGTTACCTCTCGCCCAAAATTGTTAATATTTTGTATATATATTTTTATAAGTCTAAAAAAATCCTTTACCTTCACAAGTCTTAGAGTTCGAACCTTTATTACTACAACCCACGAAAAATCTTTAATCATTTTGGCGCCGCCGACGCGGATTTGTGCTTAGGTAGAATTTTTAGGTTTATTTTTTTTTTATTTATTTGTTCCTTTTTACTTTGTCTTTTTGTCTTTGATTTACAGGTTCGAAGTGGAGCACTAAGGACTTGGAGAGGAAAAAGCTTAAAGCGAAAAGCGAAAAGAGAAGAAAAAAGGACAATTTTAGGATTTAATTTTTAATTTTTTTTAGAGTGTGTGAGGAAAACTGTAATTTTTTTTTATTTATTTTGGACTTTGGACTTTAAAAATTGGACTTTATTTTTTTAACCCTACGGAAGGGTATTATTAAAAAAAAAAAAAATTATTATTATATAAACTGTGTGCAGGGAAGGACGACGATTACTATATCGTCTCGGCCCCTCGGGTTCGCACACGGCATAGGAGTCGTGGCCCGAGTCGACGACAACGGTTCATCCCCCGTCTGGTACGGGAGGTAAGTCCAATCGAAACACCCGCGAATCTCCTGCAAGCGGGTTACTGTCTGCCTTAAGGTGATAATTGTTTGAGGACGAACCGGACTGTCTTTATTTTCCTAGTAAAGGGCAAGGCCTGGCCTAAACAAGATAAGGGTTCGGATTTCATCACCGTTCTCTTCTTGCCCGCCTTAGGAAAACAAAACCGAACGCGAACCTAAGCTTTAAAATTTGGAATAGAACGAGACCGATAGGGTAACGAGCTTAATAGGAAACTCGTTCGAAAAATATTGGTTGCTCTTTAAGCACACTTCAAAGTTCATGATGGTTTCTGTGAGTTGAATGCGTGACTGCGCCGCCTAATGCGGTGAGGCCTTGGGTATCAAAGCTCTACTAAGCTTCCCTCGCCTCAATTCAACTTACATTAGCTCGGATTGATTCCAGAGGGGTGTGCTCAAATTGTAACGAATTCCTTTTCGAAGGAATAGAAGCTGGTCTAGAAAACAATCTAAGTGGAGCCATCATGCTTTTTGTTTGCTAGAAATCTTTAGGTTTGTTTTGGTGGAGTCGAGTCGGCCTTGTTTGTGGTTGTGTAGAATTCCCTTGCAATTAAGAATGTCGAACTGGTATGATAGAAGCCAATACAATGAGTATCGACCTGAATTTGAATATGGACATCCTCATTTTTATGACCATGTTGGGAATAGTGGTTGGGAACGCCATCCTTTGGAAGGATATGGGTCATACCCTGGTGAGCCTAATTACTATCCACACATGCATCAGTCTTACGAGAAAGAAGATTATAGTACTAGTTCTTCGTCTCTAGAGGATACAATCAAACTATTGAAAAGTAGTCCTTTTTATGATCCTTCAGTTCCCATTCCTTCTCTAGAAGAGTCTCTCAGGAAATTAGAAGAGTCGACACGTAAGTTAGCAGAAATGAATAACTTAGTTTTTGACGAAAGAGAACTTTCTATAGAGGAATCCCTCAAGTTGATGGCTGAGACGAACGAAAGACTTGCTCGAAATAATCTAAATTTCCAAAATAGTGTTTCTAATTTTACCCTTGATATCAATAATGAATATTTGCCTAATTTAGAGGACGAGGTTAGAATAAAAGACACTACTTATTTAGATAAGGTTCAATCATTTTCGTACTATGATGATGAGGATAGCAGTAATGAAGAATCTGAAATATGTAGGCATAGTGATCAGGAGTCTAGTAATCCAATTGAGCTATATAGTGATTATATTATTTCTAGTTCAAATCCAAATAATTTTTATGATTATTCACGTATTCAAAAGGACGAATATTTGATTAGGGATACCACCGTTTTAGACGATGTAGTATTTCCTTTTGATTACGAAGCCGATAGTGGTTTAGAGGAACGGGTTCATTTCGAAAATACTGTTTTAGAGTCTAGCGACTTAGAAACAATAGTCTTGGAAGAAGAAGATAGACCCGTAGAGATGAGTAAAGATGAACTACCTGATAATAACTTAGAAGAATCTCTTGAATATTTTAAGGACTCTAAAGATACGGAAATTCAAGAAATAATTAGAGATCTATCTAAAGACACTGAAAACTCTAAGTTTGGGGGTGATTATCACTTCCCTAGTGCCTTACCTTTAACTCTCAGAAAGTCCCTACACTTAGGACTTGATATTTGTGCCTCGACCATTTTACAAGATTACCTTCATACTCGTTTTCCCGAGCCTAATGTTGTCCATGAAGGAGTTCAGTCGTTAGAAACCCATTCTCTGGTTGATGTGGTTTGCCCAGGCTATGATCACCAGATTGACTTTGTTTTCCCACCAAATAGTTTTCTTCCAATTGTGGGAACGTATAGATTTCAAATGTGTCACTTATTAAGTTCTGAGACTAAGCCTAAGTACTTTAGGAAATTAGAATCGACACATTTGCTTCAGAATGACCACTACTCTGACTGTGGTCAACTTTGTAAGTCATACCTAATTGACTTAGAGGATCCTAAATTATTTAGGTTATTTTGTGACTCCAGGTTCTTATCTGAGTTTTTCCAGACTCTAGGACCTAATAATTTGGATCCTACCTATGAGGAAATGCATCCGAGGAAAATTGTCTATTTAGACCCCTTCATAGAACCTGAACCTGAACCGCAATTAGCGATAGTTATCCAGAAACTAGGTAAGGGCACGCTAGTCTTGTTCATTTTCTTGGTTCATTGCAGTTTCCTTTTGTCAGCTCTTTTTGGTTTTAAAGACCCACAGTTATTCCGGCTATTGTTATATGGTTCGAGTTGACTAAACCTTTCCTACGTCTGGCTGAAGACTTTAAACTTAGCACTTCTTGGGAGGTAACCCAATATTCTTGCGACACGGTAATATCCTTCCTTATCTCTTTTGCTTCAAGTGGTAACAATTTCTCCTTGTTCATGCTTTTAGTTTCATCTTTAGAACATTGAGGACAATGTTAGATTTAAGTTTGGGGGTATGGGAGAAACTTTTTAGTTGCATAATAAATAAACTCCAGAGCCTAGAAATTTACGCCTATTAAGGATAGCACTAACCAATCTAAGTGGATGGAAACATTTTTGTTTTAGGAGCTGAGGAACCAATCTGACTAGATGGAAACATCTATAGAGTCTATTCATAAAAGCACAAAGCTCAGGTGTTAGAAATAACATGATAGTTTCGCCATATCTCGTCGAGTCCTTTTCACTTTCTATTTTTAGTTTTCTTTTATTTCAAGTGATTTGGTGGGGCACACGATTCAAGTTGTTACCTTTGCTAGGGTGAAATAGAGTGACTGAGTTACCTTTTCAAAAAAAAAAAAAAAAATTAGACCGGACCAGTTAGACCAATCGGAATAAGTATTAACACTTGGATAGCAATATGCGTGTGTTCTCCCTGTTTCCGTCGCCTAAGCAAGCGTGGAATGCAGGACCCGTGGGAACTATCGTGTAATCTGCTGACAAGAAGCATGCGCTTGGATCCAAAAGATCTATTCATGCCGTTAAGTTAAAAAAAAAATGGTTATTGTTATGTGTAGTCAACTGCTGGTTCCCTTGTATTTGCCAGTTTGTTGATCTAAATTTAAGTTATTGACCACTGGTTCCCTTGTATATGCCAGTGTGTTAATATTAGTCAGACCGGTATCTCAGTCATTTAGGTTAGGTTCATCTTGGCAGAGGCCTTCAGACAGATATGGGAAACACCGTTCACTTTTCAACCATCTACATTTTTCTTTTTCCATCTTCTTAATCTTTTCATGTGATTAGTATGACTCCGAGTATGATGTCCATCGTGAAACTATCTTAGTAGAGCTCTGTCACTTATATGAATTTTAGTATGCTTGAGTGCAAACTCGTGTACACCAATTGGAATTTCGCATCAGGGTTCTTCCTCTTAGAGTCAATAATTGTATGCCAACCAAGGAGGTTCTTTAGTGCTTTCCAAGGTTCTGCGTAGATAGCTAGGGTCTGGAGTATTGGTTTTTGTGGGTACACCTCTGATAAACCCACCCGAGATTAACTCGGTCACTTTTCAAGAATAAATTTTGCTCGAGGACTAGCAAATAATAAGTTTGGGGGTATTTGATAGACGCATTTATGTGTCTATTTTGTTCTCAATATTCTGTATTGTTAGACTCGATTAAGTACTTATTGTGTTATTTTGTGTTTTTGTAGATGTTTTTAGAGAAATAAGCCTTTGCGGCGAAATGAGCTCAAAAAAGTGATGATTTACACCCCGGAGAAAATTACTAAAGGCACCCCAGAAATGCACCGGAAGCGTCCCAGAAATGTACCGGAGGAACCCAGAAAAATTACTATTTCCACCCCAAAATTACTATTTCCACCCCAATTGCTAAAGGGACACCCGTACAGGATTAGGGGGAGGACACTTTTCTTCTCGTAATTCAAATTTCATTTTTGGCGGGAAAATATATTCTCTCTCTGGCAGATTTTCAATCAACAAAATGAAGGTGTTGTGGTGCGATTCAATGGCTAAAAATTGGTAGGAAGATGTGATATAGCTTAAGGAATACAGTATGTGTGTCAGAATCGATCGAATTTGGCTAGAATCGGCTAAACAAGTCATCATCAGAGAACATGGCAGTCACGGGTTTGAGAGGATTTTTTTGAGGGATTCGGACGTGTTATGATGATGCATGGAGGACTCTAGCACACTTTTGGACCGTGTAGAAGCTAAATAAGGGAGTATCAGAGGCTGTTTACGCGTGGAGAATCATTTCAGGGAAGAAAATATTCGGAAAATATTTTCTTTAAACACCGAGTAATGAAGATTATATGGAGTAATTGAGGGAGATTCAACGAGATGTAGGTGTATAAATATGTTCCCTGGGAGTACTAGAGAGGCTGTCGAGAGTTGGGAGAAGAGAGGAGAGCCACAGACGCAGAAATCAAGAGTTGATCAAACTCTGCTGCTGCTGCTGCTGCTGATGAAGAACACCAAGAACACGAAGAACGGACTCGCAGCAGCAGTCGTTTATCAACAGTGAAAATGACTCACAGTCGTTGGTCGTAGGTGTGGGTCGTAGCATTTCAGCGACAACAGCACCTCAGCTTTGTCGTTCATTTTGGACGCCTTCTGTGGGTCGCATAATCCTGTTTTAGAACATTTACTTATCTTTCTCTTCATTGTAAAACACTTTTGAGCATCAATGAAATATTTTGAGAGGTTTTTCACCATGATGAGCTAAACCCAACACTGGGACGACGGAGGAGGCCGTGTTTCATCCATGTGGTAATTTAAATTAATTCTTTATTTACTTTTTGCACCAATTTTAATTGAAATAAGATTTTAAATTAATTACTTGTGATTTCATTTGATGGAGTATGCTTAGTCCTAGGGATTTTTGATATTCCATGCTTAAGAAATACAAGTAATATTTTATAAAATCTATCTTGGCAATAAACTAGAGTTAATATTTGTTTTGTTTTGAACTATAATCGCCTAGAATTAAATTCTGAACCACTTGAAAATGAAAAATGGCCGAATCTTTAGTCCCAGTAACTCTCTACCAATTTGTCAATATTTTTGTATATATTTTTATAAGTCTAAAAAAAATCCATTACCTTCACAAGTTCGAGTTTGAACGATACCCCTTATCATCATTACTACAACCACGAAAATTATTTTATCAAAATGGCGCCGCCGACGCGGATTTGTGCTTAGGTAGAATTTTTATGTTTATTTTTTTTTTTATTTTTTTTTTCTTTATTTTTTGTTCCTTTTTACTTTGTCTTTTTGTCTTTGATTTACAGGTTCGAAGTGGAGCACTAAGGACTTGGAGAGGAAAAAACTTAAAGCGAAAAGCGAAAAGAGAAGAAAAAAGGATAATTTTAGGATTTAGTTTTTAATTTTTAATTTTTAATTTTTAATTTTTTAGAGTGTGTGAGGAAAACTGTAATTTTTTTTTATTTATTTTGGACTTTGGACTTTAAACAATTGGACTTTATTTTTTTTTAACCCTACGGAAGGGTATTATTATTAAAAAAAAAAAAAAATATTTATAAACTGTGTGCAGGGAAGGACGACGATTACTATATCGTCTCGGCCCCTCGGGTTCGCACACGGCATAGGAGTCGTGGCCCGAGTCGACGACAACGGTTCATCGCCCGTCTGGTACGGGAGGTAAGTCCATCGAGACACTCGCGAATCTCCTGTAAGCGAGTTACTGTCTGCCTTAAGGTGATAATTGTTTGAGGACGAACCGGACTGTTTTTAAATTCCTAGTAAAGGGCAAGGCCTGGCCAAATCAAGATAAGGACTCGGATTTCATCACCGTTTCCTTCTTGCCCGCCTTAGGAAAACAAAACCGAACGCGAACCTAAGCTTTAAAATTTGGAATAGAACGAGACCGATAGGGTAACGAGCTTAATAGGAAACTCGTTCGAAAAATATTGGTTGCTCTTTAAGCACACTTCAAAGTTCATGATGGTTTCTGTGAGTTGAATGCGTGACTGCGCCGCCTAATGCGGTGAGGCCTTGGGTATCAAAGCTCTACTAAGCTTCCCTCGCCTCAATTCAACTTACATTAGCTCGGATTGATTCCAGAGGGGTGTGCTCAAATTGTAACGAATTCCTTTTCGAAGGAATAGAAGCTGGTCTAGAAAACAATCTAAGTGGAGCCATCATGCTTTTTGTTTGCTAGAAATCTTTAGGTTTGTTTTGGTGGAGTCGAGTCGGCCTTGTTTGTGGTTGTGTAGAATTCCCTTGCAATTAAGAATGTCGAACTGGTATGATAGAAGCCAATACAATGAGTATCGACCTGAATTTGAATATGGACATCCTCATTTTTATGACCATGTTGGGAATAGTGGTTGGGAACGCCATCCTTTGGAAGGATATGGGTCATACCCTGGTGAGCCTAATTACTATCCACACATGCATCAGTCTTACGAGAAAGAAGATTATAGTACTAGTTCTTCGTCTCTAGAGGATACAATCAAACTATTGAAAAGTAGTCCTTTTTATGATCCTTCAGTTCCCATTCCTTCTCTAGAAGAGTCTCTCAGGAAATTAGAAGAGTCGACACGTAAGTTAGCAGAAATGAATAACTTAGTTTTTGACGAAAGAGAACTTTCTATAGAGGAATCCCTCAAGTTGATGGCTGAGACGAACGAAAGACTTGCTCGAAATAATCTAAATTTCCAAAATAGTGTTTCTAATTTTACCCTTGATATCAATAATGAATATTTGCCTAATTTAGAGGACGAGGTTAGAATAAAAGACACTACTTATTTAGATAAGGTTCAATCATTTTCGTACTATGATGATGAGGATAGCAGTAATGAAGAATCTGAAATATGTAGGCATAGTGATCAGGAGTCTAGTAATCCAATTGAGATGTATAGTGATTATATTATTTCTAGTTCAAATCCAAATAATTTTTATGATTATTCACCTATTCAAAAGGACGAGGATTTGATTAGGGATACCAACGTTTTAGACGATGTAGTATTTCCTGTTTACGAAGCCGATAGTGGTTTAGAGGAACGGGTTCATTTCGAAAATACTGTTTTAGAGTCTAGCGACTTAGAAACAATAGTCTTGGAAGAAGAAGATAGACCCGTAGAGATGAGTAAAGATGCACTACCTGATAATAACTTAGAAGAATCTCTTGAATATTTTAAGGACTCTGAAGATACGGAAATTCAAGAAATAATTAGAGATCTATCTAAAGACACTGAAAACTCTAAGTTTGGGGGTGATTATCACTTCCCTAGTGCCTTACCTTTAACTCTCAGAAAGTCCCTACACTTAGGACTTGATATTTGTGCCTCGACCATTTTACAAGATTACCTTCATACTCGTTTTCCCGAGCCTAATGTTGTCCATGAAGGAGTTCAGTCGTTAGAAACCCATTCTCTGGTTGATGTGGTTTGCCCAGGCTATGATCACCAGATTGACTTTGTTTTCCCACCAAATAGTTTTCTTCCAATTGTGGGAACATATAAATTTCAGATGTGTCAATTATTAAGTTTTGAGACTAAACCTAATTACTTTAGGAGATTAGGGTCGACACATCTGTTTAAGGAAGACCACCACTCTCTTTGTGGTCAGCTGTGTAAGTCAAATCTGATTGACTTTAAGGATCCCCATTTATTCAGGTTGTTATTATTTTTAATTGAGTTTTTCCAGACTTTTAAACCTGAACTGTTGGATCTTAGCTATGAGGAAGTGCATCCAATGAAAATTTTCTATCAAGATCCTTTCATAGAACCTGAACCTGAACCACAGTGGGACATAGGTATCTTAATCAGGAAACTAGATAAGGACATGTTATTCTTGTTCACTTTCTTGGGTTATGGTAGTTTCCTTTGGTCAGCTCTTTTTCGTTTTGAAGACCCGCAGTTATTTCGACTGTTACTTTATGGTTCGAGTTGACTAATCCTTTCCTAAGTCTGGCTGAAGACTTTAAACTTAGCACTTCTTGGGAGGTAACCCAATCTCACGCAACACGGTAATATCCTTCCTTAACTCTTTTACTTCAAATAGTAACCGTTTCTCCTTGTTCATGTTTTTAATTTTATCTTTAGAACATTGAGGACAATGTTAGATTTAAGTTTGGGGGTATGGGAGAAACTTTTTAGTTGCAATAAATAAACTCCAGAGCCTAGAAATTTTTGCGTATTAAGGATAGCACTAACCAATCTAAGTGGATGGAAACATTTTTGTTTTAGGAGTTGAGGAACCAATCTGACTAGATGGAAACATCTATAGAGTCTATTCATAAAAGCACAGAGCTCAGGTGTTAGAAATAACATGATAGTTTCGCCATATCTTGTCGAGTCCTTTTCACTTTCTATTTTTAGTTTTCTTTTGTTTCAAGTGATTTGGTGGGGCACACGATTCAAGTTGTTACCTTTGCTAGGGTGAAATAGAGTGACTGAGTTACCTTTTAAAAAAAAAAAAAAAAAAAAAATTATTAGACCGGACCAGTTAGACCAATCGGAATAAGTATTAACACTTGGATAGCAATATGCGTGTGTTCTCCCTGTTTCCGTCGCCTAAGCAAGCGTGGAATGCAGGACCCGTGGGAACTATCGTGTAATCTGCTGACAAGAAGCATGCGCTTGGATCCAAAAGATCTATTCATGCCGTTAAGTTAAAAAAAAAATGGTTATTGTTATGTGTAGTCAACTGCTGGTTCCCTTGTATTTGCCAGTTTGTTGATCTAAATTTAAGTTATTGACCACTGGTTCCCTTGTATATGCCAGTGTGTTAATATTAGTCAGACCGGTATCTCAGTCATTTAGGTTAGGTTCATCTTGGCAGAGGCCTTCAGACAGATATGGGAAACACCGTTCACTTTTCAACCATCTACATTTTTCTTTTTCCATCTTCTTAATCTTTTCATGTGATTAGTATGACTCCGAGTATGATGTCCATCGTGAAACTATCTTAGTAGAGCTCTGTCACTTATATGAATTTTAGTATGCTTGAGTGCAAACTCGTGTACACCAATTGGAATTTCGCATCAGGGTTCTTCCTCTTAGAGTCAATAATTGTATGCCAACCAAGGAGGTTCTTTAGTGCTTTCCAAGGTTCTGCGTAGATAGCTAGGGTCTGGAGTATTGGTTTTTGTGGGTACACCTCTGATAAACCCACCCGAGATTAACTCGGTCACTTTTCAAGAATAAATTTTGCTCGAGGACTAGCAAATAATAAGTTTGGGGGTATTTGATAGACGCATTTATGTGTCTATTTTGTTCTCAATATTCTGTATTGTTAGACTCGATTAAGTACTTATTGTGTTATTTTGTGTTTTTGTAGATGTTTTTAGAGAAATAAGCCTTTGCGGCGAAATGAGCTCAAAAAAGTGATGATTTACACCCCGGAGAAAATTACTAAAGGCACCCCAGAAATGCACCGGAAGCGTCCCAGAAATGTACCGGAGGAACCCAGAAAAATTACTATTTCCACCCCAAAATTACTATTTCCACCCCAATTGCTAAAGGGACACCCGTACAGGATTAGGGGGAGGACACTTTTCTTCTCGTAATTCAAATTTCATTTTTGGCGGGAAAATATATTCTCTCTCTGGCAGATTTTCAATCAACAAAATGAAGGTGTTGTGGTGCGATTCAATGGCTAAAAATTGGTAGGAAGATGTGATATAGCTTAAGGAATACAGTATGTGTGTCAGAATCGATCGAATTTGGCTAGAATCGGCTAAACAAGTCATCATCAGAGAACATGGCAGTCACGGGTTTGAGAGGATTTTTTTGAGGGATTCGGACGTGTTATGATGATGCATGGAGGACTCTAGCACACTTTTGGACCGTGTAGAAGCTAAATAAGGGAGTATCAGAGGCTGTTTACGCGTGGAGAATCATTTCAGGGAAGAAAATATTCGGAAAATATTTTCTTTAAACACCGAGTAATGAAGATTATATGGAGTAATTGAGGGAGATTCAACGAGATGTAGGTGTATAAATATGTTCCCTGGGAGTACTAGAGAGGCTGTCGAGAGTTGGGAGAAGAGAGGAGAGCCACAGACGCAGAAATCAAGAGTTGATCAAACTCTGCTGCTGCTGCTGCTGCTGATGAAGAACACCAAGAACACGAAGAACGGACTCGCAGCAGCAGTCGTTTATCAACAGTGAAAATGACTCACAGTCGTTGGTCGTAGGTGTGGGTCGTAGCATTTCAGCGACAACAGCACCTCAGCTTTGTCGTTCATTTTGGACGCCTTCTGTGGGTCGCATAATCCTGTTTTAGAACATTTACTTATCTTTCTCTTCATTGTAAAACACTTTTGAGCATCAATGAAATATTTTGAGAGGTTTTTCACCATGATGAGCTAAACCCAACACTGGGACGACGGAGGAGGCCGTGTTTCATCCATGTGGTAATTTAAATTAATTCTTTATTTACTTTTTGCACCAATTTTAATTGAAATAAGATTTTAAATTAATTACTTGTGATTTCATTTGATGGAGTATGCTTAGTCCTAGGGATTTTTGATATTCCATGCTTAAGAAATACAAGTAATATTTTATAAAATCTATCTTGGCAATAAACTAGAGTTAATATTTGTTTTGTTTTGAACTATAATCGCCTAGAATTAAATTCTGAACCACTTGAAAATGAAAAATGGCCGAATCTTTAGTCCCAGTAACTCTCTACCAATTTGTCAATATTTTTGTATATATTTTTATAAGTCTAAAAAAAATCCATTACCTTCACAAGTTCGAGTTTGAACGATACCCCTTATCATCATTACTACAACCACGAAAATTATTTTATCAATTACTCGACATAAGAGTATTTCTTCCATATCCATGTACAGATATAGAGATTAATGTTCACTTCGTATTCCCTGGCAGTTATGCATTCAAGGAGATAATATTATAGATTCCTGGAGACATCTAATGGAATCCAGTTTGCAGTAATTTCACAATAAGTGTAATCGTGGAGATATCAATACCGCGGTTCTCAAAGTTTACTCCTATTTAGACAGTAATGAACAAAAAGAGTTAAGAGATAAGCTTTTGAACATATATAATATATCAGTTCTAATCACCAGAATATGATAGCAAAGAACACATACATCTCATAAGATAATGCGATACATACATATATATATATATATATAATTGATAAATATTAGGTATTCCAAGTTCATCTTCCACAACTAAAATTTAACTAAATAAATCTTAAACATGCAAGATGAAAATTGTTCGAAATAGCTTGTGTACTCACATGATATGCTATTTCAAACCCTAGTTTTCCTTCTCGAACACAAGAATAAATTCTCACAAGAAGTTACCTAGTAAATAAATCATTAGAAAATTCTTTATCATCTTCGAACTCTTTGTCTTCAACGTGCATTGGAATATACGGTTCATAAATAAGAGAATTAACTCCTTCAAACCTGTTCGGCTATTATTTGACAAGTGCTTCCTGAACCTTGAGAGATTTTTACAGAATATATTTAAGTCCCTGCATTTCCACCTTGGTTTTTTTTAAGTTAAGGTTTCTTCATATTCTTCTTCTTCCTTGTAAAGAGCGAATATTTCTCCTCATGGTACGGTTTCTCATTTTTCTTCATGGTTGTGAAGTCAACGACCATAAGAATACAAGCCTCACCAGAAGAGATTGTACTTGGAGTCTCCATAACTACGAATGATATGGATTTGTGAAAACACAAATATATATTACTCAACAAGCAAACTTCTTTTGGAAGAATTCCAAAGTAGACTAGAAAGAGAAGGCTAACTTTCCATGTAAGGTTTTAGAACCCATAAAATACATGGTATTTATGAAGTCGGTTCACGCACTAGAGATAAATCAAGCTGGAAATATGAAAAAGTCACTTTTGTCCCTCCCTTTAAGTTACGTACATGGTAAAGTCTTTCCAATACCATTACTTGAAAAATAGTTAAACATGAAAATTTTTGATTGAAGTAGTGAAACACTTGTTAATTCATGCCAATAAAGTTTAAATATCTATCTGTATGATTAGTTTTCTAAGAGCATACATGTAATCTTAGCTGGTCAAGTACACATTCTCATGGATCATGTTCTCGTCTTTTGCTTAGGATTCAGATAGTCATAGAGAATAGTATATTGAAAGCATAAGATTTAATTGATACCCATATCAATTCATAAAGGCTGTAGAATATGGTAGCACCGAGTTATGGACTCCCTTATGATATAATGAAAGTAAGTTTTGATATTCGAGTAATAACTGAATTAAAAACCAGGTTATTCTATGTTTTAATGGCAGTACTTGATACAAGAAATTCCACATACATCGGAAAAAAAGTCAAAACAGATGAAAATTCAAGTAATACTCGCTTCGTCCCTAAATAGGTGCCATAGTTTAAGTTTGCACAATTCATAAGGCAAGGAGGAGAGACGAATATTTTTAAGTATCTTTTACAATTGTACCCTTATGGATAATAACTAGTAAAATTTAAAATGATTTATCTCATAAACTATACCACGGATATTCATAAACTTTATATCGTTGAAAAGTATTTTAAAACACCTACATATCGAATATAAGTATGGCTATGAAATTATACATATTTCTTATACTAACAATAATCAATTAAAAATGAAGTTTTAGAAATATCCCCTTGATCTAAATTGTCTTGTGATCAGAGGGACTGAATTGTCAAGATATTCATCTGATAATTCAGGATCAACAAGGTTTTTCTCAAAGATACCAACACTTTCACTTTTATCAAGTAGTTCGGTGTTTTTTTTAGTGATTTGAACGAGATGTCCTTTCCATCTTTGGAGTGCAGTTCATGATCAAAGATCTTTAACTTTCCAACGATGGTACTTCTGGAAAGTGTAGTAAGATCCTTTCGTTCTTCAATGGTATGTTTCTTAGACTCGTATCGAGATGGCGAAGATCTCAGGATTTTTATCACAATATCCTTTTCAGGAATAGTCTTACCTAATGCATAAGATGCATTAACAATTTCAGAAACCTTGTGATTAAATTCTGTAAACGAATATTCGTCATCCATACAAAGATTTTCCTAGTTAGAATTAGATTTTGAATCCTTACTTCTTTATTTGAGGTATTTCCTTCAAATACAGTTTCTAAGATATCCCAAGCATCTTTCAACTTAGTTCACTTAACATGATGTTGAAAATCTTGACTTCTGGCATGGATAATAGCGTTTGACCCATCAGAATTATGCTTTGCAACACTGATTTCGGTATCACTATAATCATCTATGTCTTTCGCAACAGTTACATCGTCTCTTACAAATATTGAAGAATTATACCCCTTTATAATAAGAATCCATGTCAGAAAGTCACGGGCTTGTAAAAAGGAACGCATAATAATTTTCCACCATAAGTAATTTGTGCCATCGAAGGCTGGCGGTACGTTTATAGAGATTGCACTTTTGTCCATAGATTCAGATCACCACAAACACATACTTATTAGGTCTTAACGTGTTTTCCTTCTCTAATACCCATTGAAAACGAGGGGGTACCAAGTATACCACCAAAATTTTCAATTGGAAATCTATATAGAAAAAACCTTAATATAATTCCAAGTAGATCAACTCAATTATCCTTGAACAAAATTGTGTAAATAATTTATGCCTCTTTCTCTTACAATCTAAATGTTCAAGACAAAATAATCAGTGAACCTGATATAATCGTCAGAGTACTTGGACGATTCCAAAGATCAATATCCTAGTTCAATCTAGTTGAATCCATAACCAGATCAGAATTCTTCCAAGTATAAAACTTGTTACCTATTTTTCAAGATAAATTCCACAAGAACAAGTTCTTATAATCAATCACAATCAATATGGATTATATAATTGAGATTAGTACTACTACTAGTGATATTTCTGTTATAAATATAATAATTAAAAAAAGAAAAACATAAGACACTAGAAGTTTTGTTAACGAGGAAACCACAACTGCAGAAAAACCCCAGGACCTCGTCTATATTTGAACACCAAACTGTATTAAGACGCGGTAGACATTTTCTTCTCTATTCTTATTGCTGCAGTTTATTATAAATAGAGAAATTAAGCCATGTAGTTGACCAGATTAATACAAATATGATATGATTTCAGTCCTGGTTGTGAGCAAGACAACAAGCAAAGAAATTTTTTATTGACCATTGGCTTGAACTGTTTTGCCTGCTCGCCTGTTAACATTACCAAAAAGTTAATTTCATTTTATAGCTATAGCTACAACATGGTACTCCCTTTTTCCTGTTAAGTATAGCTATGGATGAAATTATGGAAGTGTTCCTTTTCCATTCTGTGGCTTAAAAGAGATATAATGTAATACCTAAATGATACAGCTGCCCGTCTAGCTCAGTTGGTAGAGCGCAAGGCTCTTAACCTTGTGGTCGTGGGTTCGAGCCCCACAGTGGACGTCTATTTTGGCCATTTTCTCTGCGGTTGGGCATGTTTTTGGTATAACTTATGTACCATGTGCAATTTTTTTGGCTGAGTGAACTATAAAAAATGAATCAACTGTGCTATGAATTTAACCAATATCAAGCTAATATTGCAACTTAATAATTCAAGTCTCTAGTAATAGCCATTTAAATTTGGTAAGAACAGAAAGTATTGCATAACCATAATATATATGCACCTAACTTTTATATTAAGTTAGCTTTGAGAAGGATCATAACTAGGATTTAATACCTTCAAAACCCTTACTACCGCTTTACCACTAATCCCTGCAGGCACACACCCCTTCTTTAAATTGGTGAAACCGCCCGCTAGGATCGCGCACTATAATTAGCCTTCCAACAATCTTTGAGATAATCTTCAATGCATTATGGCAATCCACGCATAATCTATGATTATCGATTACAAGATTATTGGTTATTCTCAAATCGGTGCGAGCAGGGCTACTTAAGAGACCAACAAGACATGCCAATTTTTCACTGTGTGCGAGAAGCATTATAGATTTACTTTCATCATCTACATCATCCAATGTGCACCTAAGCGCAGGTATATAACCCGACTTTTTTATATGTGCAATCAGCATCTTCAAATGGGTATTAATTTTGTGATTATAAGGGTAGGATGTATTCCCTACCCAATCCCTGTATAAATCTAAAGGCGTCTGGCCTGAAAACTTCCTTCGCATCTCGGCTATTACTTGATCAGAGGGGTTTACTGGCACAAGACCGGCCTTCGATTCAACATTTAGCCGTGAGAGGTCTAAGAGAGCAACGATATTAGAACAAAGGTCCCCAGTTTCCAGGTTCCCATGAATTCTGCAAAGATTCATCAAAGTTTCCCAAACATCAATAATGAACACACGGGTCAGTTAACTGGTATGAAAATCTCACGCTCGGCACCAAAAATAAATCATCTGTTATTCGCAGATGATTGTTTATTGTTTTGTAAAGCTAATGATACCCAAGTTAACAAGCTTCTTCATGTTATTGATCAATTCTCAATATGCTCAGGACAGATGATAAACTTCAACAAATCAGCTATATATTTCAGTTCAAATATGGACCCAGAAGCTTGTCAACTAATTAATGGTACTGTTAGAGCACTGCTCGGTTGAACCCACTAGCGTTGGTATGTCAAGTTAGTTGTCAATTTTAGTTGCCAAAATGCATTCTTGATTTAGCATACTAAAGATAGTTTCGGACTAGATTAGGTCTAAGAAGTTGAATCGAAGTTATCCTTAAAAGATGAAGATTGAAGACTACAAGAAGACATCAACTAGTACTTCATCAAAGGTATGTGATTTATTCCATTTGGATTCTTGTTCTATTCTAACTTTCTAATCTATCGCGATATATGCTCATTATATGGAACAATCTGATGACGGTAAATGTACATTTATGTATATATACTTGAGGTTATTTGATTCATGACCTTGGAGACAATAACCTTTATACCTATAAAGGATCTCATGTTATAGTGAATGAGCTTGCGAATCCAATGAGCCAAGAATCACTCAATTCCGAGTTACAACGACAAAGCTATGAGTGATTTAAGTTCATTAGTAGGAAACATTCCATGGGCTTTGGAGTGGTCCGCGAACTTGGGCCCAATACGTGTCTAAAAGGGATTTTTGGTCAAGTTGGTGATGTTTCCTTATCTAGGCAAGTTAGCTATTGGTCCAAACACTTTTGATTACCATATTAAAGTGTTTGTGATTCCTTCCTAAGTTAAAATGTGATTTATTCACATAAATATAATTTTTGCTAAATAAGTTATTTATTTAATTATTTTGGCAAGAGTTTTAACTTAGGAAAGACTCCCATATTTAGGAGAGTATTGTAAAAGGAAAATAGATTTTCTTAGCTTCCAAGCTATTGTTCATTATAAATAAGGAGTTCACGAGTTTACATGTTTTTTCATCCCTTTGGAAAATTGGCGTAAGCTCTGCAGGTTGTTTTCCACGTCTTCCGTTCTTTGTGAACGAGAGTGAGATAAAAGTCTTTGTATTAGGGATCACAAAGCCAAGTTGGATTTAATATTCGTGATTGATCATAGAACTTGTAATCTAGGTTTTTCACCTCTTGTCTATTCTAAGGTTTTCTCTTCTGATATAAAACCGTTCAAGAGTTGTTGATCATAAACCCTAGGTTTTGATAGATTTCAGTTTCCGATCATATACCAACACTTGTTAGTTGAAATCGGAGGCTAGAAAGAAAAATTTCTTTTGAGGCATCTCGTAAAAATCCTTGAGAAGTTTTAAACAAGATATCTCTAGATTTATTCTAGTTGTTCTTGTGGTAGATTTATTAGGGTTTTCTTAACTTGGAAATTGATCTTTGGAATCACCCAAGTTTACTTACGGAAATCAGGTTCACGGACTCCTTGTGTGTACGCATACTGATTGTAAGTTAAAACCCTAATCTAAAAGTTTGTTTTGATATTACTTTTACCTAGTAATTGTTTTTATCAAAATAAACACAAGATTTCCAAAACCTTGATTCACATCTAAAGGGAAATCAAACTGGTGTTTTGTGCAAACAAAATATCAAATCGTATCGATCGTTGTGGTGTATCTTCTAAAGAGAACTTTGGGTTCTGCTAGAAGATTTGTGTGAAGAGTTCCTAAAGAGAATCAGTATTCTGCTAGGAGTTCTACAAGTGCTGAAGAAGGTATCCGAATAGGTAGTAGGAATTTGGTGTAACAACTTATTATCAGTGTGTGTTTATTCTGGACTAGGTCCCGGGGTTTTTCTGCATTTGCGGTTTCCTCGTTAACAAAATCTGGTGTCTGTGTTATTTCTTTTCCGCATTATATTTTATTTATATAATTGAAATAATACAGGTTTTACGTTAATCAATCATAGTTGTTAAATCCGACCTTGTTTGTTGGATAAGACTTGATTGATCTTGAACAATTGATTTTGTTATTTTCACATTGTTAAACCAGTCTGGACTAACCCTATTTAAAGTGGACACTGTGTTGAAATATTCCTTTAGTGATTGTTACTTAAAGAGGTTTATACACGGTGGATATTGAATAGGTTGTGATTAAAACAAAAGACTTTGTTTCAAGAGCTTCACACTAAAATCAGGTTTACGGACTTGTTTCTGTTTAACTTTGATTGTGTTGAAATAGAGATATTAAACTCTTTGATATACTTTACTCTAGATTGAGTCTGACTGTCTAGTTGATTCTCTAGAAAGTGTATTGGAGTTTGTCTATTCAGATTGCCAAATGAAATATTGGGTGGTGGTGTTAGACCCCCGCTTTTTCAGGTACCTTACAAGTGAGATACCTGGATATAGCAGACGAAAGATATTTAGGGCTTCCGTTTTTTGTGGGTAGAAGAAAACGTAAGGTACGCTAAAAACAACTCCGGACCTTTACAGGTAAACCAGTTCGCAAACAATAGTTCTGGTATGAACTAGACTTACACGGTTAGTATACAAGGTATACACTCTGTATTATATCCAAACATAGTAGTCGTTCTAAAAAATCTTATTTAATCGTTGAAACATCCTTAGAAGACAACAATGGTAGTATTACACATACCACTAGCTTCAAGTAATTTTCAAGTGATTAATCGATCAATACAAAACTTCCTAAGTTGACATCAAATGATTGTGTCACACAAATCATGTAAGATGTTCAAGGTAATTTTCACATTATCTTCTTTGACTTAATATTTAGTTTCCAACAAATAAATTATCTCCAACTAAACTCGTCAAGTATACGATGAACTTAGCTAAAGCTAAAAGCTTCCAACACGTATTCGAGAGAAAGATAAACGAGATAAACTCGGCTTGAATATCAAATGTGTACAATGTAAAATTCTATATAGATATACGACTTAGTCTCATTAGAATATAGAATAGAATAAACTTCTTAGTGATAGATAAGTTTTAGTCTCCACATACCTTTTGTTGATGAAGTTCATCCAAGTTCTTCAGCAGATCTTCTTCTTCAATTGGTGAATGCCGTGAAGTCTAAATCTTAACTACACACTTCTATCCTAATCCGAGACATAGTTATAAGTAGACTAGAAATCAAGTATATGATTTTGATTAACTAAACTTGACAAACAAGCTTGAGATAGCAACACTTGCGAGTTCGACCGAGCAGTGCTCTAACAAGAAGAGTGACAAATATTTGAATACAAATATACTCGATTTGTTAATGTCCAAAAAAAACCTTCTCTTGTGATTAGAGTAAGTTCTCTCATGTTGTTCTCTTGGGAATTACATCAAATGGGGGAGAGTTCTTTTGAACTTGTGCTTAATTGTCTTATCTTTGTGGGGAGAGCGGATGTGGAATTTGTACGGGTCATTATGTAAGGGGGTGGATTTATATTTATAAGTTTTACCTATTATGCAAAATATGTCAGTATTGACTAAGGAGGAAAAACATATCACGTAGTATTACTTCGAAGTTGTGGTACTATTGAACTTTGAGGAAGGTAATAATACTATATTTTTGTATAAAAACCATTGAGTTGGGTGATGTTATTATTCAAAGAAGGATTACAAGAGTATCCTCATAAGTTGTTATCGTTACGAATCTTCAACAACAACAGTGCTGAGTTGAACAAGCACAAACCATTGAAAAACTTGAAGTAACGAAGAATTCAAGGTGATGTTTAAGAACCAAGGAAATCAAGCATGATGGTTTCGAGTTGAAAGATTATTTATTTTTAATCATGTATTGATAGTTTTGTCACTAAAATTGACAAAGGGGGAGATTGTTGGAGCACTTGTTGGTCGAACTCGCAAGTTTTGCTATCTCAAGCTTGTTGTCAAATTTAGTTGTACAAAACTATATCTTGATTTCTAGTTTACATTTAGTCAAGTCTCGCACCAGGATTAAAAGTGTGTAGGTGAATATCAGACATCACTGAATCACCTATTGAAGATGGATCTGAATATATTTGGAGGACTTTATCAATAAAAGTTATGTGAAGACTGCACCATTCTATTTACTCACATGATCAACATTTTATCTTTATGAGACTAAGTCGTATGACTACGTGGACTTTAAACATTGCATAGAAGAAGTTTCGAGTCAAGCTTGTCTTGTTAAAATCTCGAAATATGATTCAAAACAATAATCAATATACTTGATGAATTTAGATAAGACAATTAAGTTATGATTCAAGTTAATCATTTGGAAATAGCCCGAACGATTACATTCATCATTGATGTCATTTGGGAATTTTTCTAATCGATTAAAAGAGAGTAATAGAACTACTGAATTTCTGGAACATGGACGGTACACGGACTGGCATAACTGTTGAGTTCCAGACCCAGTGGTACATGTACCCAGTACGCGTACCTGCGTAGCTCTAATTCGGTAACGACTTTTGGTACACGTACCCAGTGCGCATGCTCAAAAATTATGCTCGTGAAATTGGCCTAGGGTACACGTACCCAGTATGCATACCAAAACAGTATGACTTTGGATTTTCCTTGAGGTACACGTACTCGGTAAACATACCTTGGAAATATGAGGTCACGAAGTGGGTTCAGTACACGTATCCGGTATATGTACTTTTACAGTCAAACATTTTCAGATGCATTCAAATTATTTTTATATATATTTGGCATTTGATTAACTCTCGAGAACACCTCTAAGACATATTTGATCACTTGTGGTTGGGGTTCAAGGTTAAAGTATACATTTTAATGAATGTGGATAAGCTTATGGTTCAAATGGCGAGTTAAGGCTAACCATAAACATATCAATATACACGGTTCGGTTATGGCTGGCCATAATGTATATTCTACTATGTGATTTCAAGTCGAGTTTCACACATGTTTATGTGAAACCCTAACTAGAGTTGTATCTAAACAAAGAAAGTGTTTGCTTGATTGCCAAGCTATCTAAGCTTGAATCTTAGGCGACCTTCGATCTTGAAAGTATTTAAATAGAGAGAATCAAACAACTTGGAAATTCACTGCTTGACACTTTTGAGTGTTCTAGTTGTATGCTTGAGTCGTCCTCTATTAACCTAGGTTCTCTCTGAGAAACATAATTAGGTTAACGACATATAGACTTTACTTAGGGATTCGTGAATCCCGGTTCGACTATCTTTTACCTTGATAGTTCGTGTATCCTAAACTTGCTTTTCTGTTATCGAGGTTTTGGTAATCTCTTTTAGGCGATATAGCTAGAAATCGAAAAGTTATTTCCGTCTCAGACTTTGTAATTCCACGAGATAGATATCTAATAACGATTCTTAATTGAATTCATCTAAGATTGTTCCTGTGAGGTGGTTAATAATCATAACTGCTTTTCGGGAGTCATAAGTACCAAATTTATGAGGTTTGGTAGCTTTGTCTATTGCAAACATATTTTCTCACCTTGATTTCACAATCTAATTGGAAATCAAATAGGCTTATCTGTTAGAGGAAGATTGGTATCAGAATTCTTCACTTAGGCTGAAGCAACTGTTGGGATGTAAAGGACGTCATCTAAGGGAATCAAATTCGTAGACCGTAACTGAATAGCTTGGAGGGTGAATTCGGTCTCAACTACATTCCAGTCGAACTTGTGATAGTAGGCTAGTTTCTAAAGCGGCTTAATACAGTTTGGTATTCAGATCTGGACGAGGTCCTAGGGTTTTTATGCAGTTGCGATTTCCTCGTTAACAAAACTTCTAGTGTCTTGTGTTTATCCTTTTTCGCATTATATTATTTATCTTTATAGTAGGGCTATCACAAGTACTATGTAATCAAGCGTAGTTATATAATCCATATTGATTGTGATTGATTATATGAACTTGTTCTTGTATAATTCGTATCTTCAAAGATAGATAACAAGTTTCATACTTGGCAGAATCCCGATCCAGTTATTAGATTCAACTAGATTGAACTTGGATATTGATCTTTGTAATTATCCAAGTATTAGAGAATTGCTCGGTCGAACTCGCATGCGTTGCTATCTCAAGTATGTTTGTCAATGTTAGTGATCAAAACTATAAGTCTTGATTTCTAGTTTACTATAGCTAAGGTCTTGGACTAGGATAGAAAGTGTAGTTGAGCTCAAGAACTCCATGGAAATCATCATACAAGACGAAGGACTACTCAAGGAACCAGTGGATCTTCATCGACTAAAAGGTATGTGGAGACTTGAACTTATCTATCACTAAAAAGTCTATTTATCTCCTATCTTGAGACAAAAGTCATTTTGCTATATAGACTTAGATTATACACATTTGGTATTTCGAGCCGAGTTTATCTCGCCTATCTATTTCTCGAAATATGTGTTGGTAAGCTTTCGCTTTAGCCAAGTTCATCTTTTCCTAGTGACGAAAGTCATGACAAGTTTCAATCACTTTGAAAATTGCTTACTTTGACGAATAATAGTTTGTGAATAACAATTATATAATAAATTCCTCTAAGAATGTTTCAAATGAGAGTTTAGATAATATAACCATTGGAGGATATAAGCATTTTTGTGGAAACACATATATGTACAAGTCCTTATTCCTTGAACCGAAGTTTGCGAACTTTGTTGATCAAGTGAACCGGAATAGTGGCGTGAGCTAAGTCCTCGAACCCAGTCCGCGAACTGGAGGAAGTTCTCATCCCGAGAAAATCTGCTGGAGTTTGTGAACTCCGTCCGGGAACTTAAGTCCGCGAACCCAGTCCGCGAACTTGAGTAGGTTATATTTAAAAACGATGTTTGTGAACTTATTCTTATTAACTAAGGAATGCAATTGCAAATCGTGGCTATATAGTTCATGAACCGATTCGAATGAATCAAATAGATTTTGCTTCAGTTGTGTCTTGTGTGGTACATAAGATTTCATTGCAATTTAACAACTCTCTAACTAGTTCATTTGAGTCATTTGAACTAGTTATGGTGAAGAAGAATATGGTTGATATGAAAGTGATCATATTTCTAACCATTTGGTTAACTATTGTTGAACCAACAAATGTACAAGTTTGGGTATGGTTACACAAGCCTAGAAACATACATTTTATTTGTGTGTAACAAGATATGTTTTCGATCTAACGGTTGAGAAATATTAGCTTGAATCTAATCAGGTTTTCATCTAACGGTGAATATTGAATGCTTTGTTACCAAGCTAACATTGATTGCAAACCCTGATTTGAAATACTATATAAGGGAGAACTATAGCAACTGGGAAACCTAATCCCCTCACATTCTGTGTGATGCTAGTTGTGCGAAGCTAGAGTCGATTCTCCTTTAACCGTTGGTTTCTTTTTCTAAACCAGGTTAACGACTTAAAGACTTCATTGGGATTGGGAAGCTTGACCGATACTACATTCTTGTAGTTGTGTGATCTGATCTTGTTGTTTCTATCGTACGAGTACAATTGTAAGGATTGGATTGAGATTAATATCTCCGATAGGCAAGATATAAAAGTAATCACAAACACTTCGTCTCATCGTTTGTGATTCCACAATATCTTCTTTCGCCGCGTCGATTAAGATTATTGTGAGGTGATTGATAATACTAGGTTGTTCTTCAGGAATATAAGTCAGGTTTACCAATTGGTTCATGTTCACCTTGATTTATCAAAAGACGGAACAAAAACTCGTATGTATATTCGTGGGAGACGGATTTATCTATTACCGTAGACTTTTCTGTGTGATACAAATTTGTTTATTAAAGTCTTCAACCTTGGGTCGTAGCAACTCTTAGTTGTGGGTGAGATCAGCTAAGGGAATCAAGTACGTAGTATCCTGTTGGGATCAGAGACGTATGAGCATAACTGTACCTTGGATCAGTGTGAGATTGGTTGGGGTTCAACTACAGTCCATACTGAAGTTAATTTGGAGTTGGCTAGTGTATGTAGTGGCTTAATACAGTGTGTGTTCAATCTGGACTAGGTCCCGGGGTTTTTCTGCATTTGCGGTTTCCTCGTTAACAAAATTTTGGTGTCTGTGTTATTTCTATTCCGCATTATATTTTGTTATATAATTGAAATATCACGGGTTGTGCGTTGTTCAATCAATTAGAATATCCGACCTTTTGGTTGTTGATTTAAATTGGTTGACACTTGGATATTGGTCTTTGGTACCATCCAAGTTATCTCTCTAGTATTTGATAAAGACTCGCAGATTTCTATTTGCTTGAGTATATATCAAATCGAGATATTGAGATATAAACTCTTTGATATACTTTTTTATCTAGATTGAATCTGACTGTCTAGTTGATTCTCTAGAAAGTATATTGGAGTTTGTCCATACAGATTTCTAAACGAAATATTGGGTGTGGTTGTTAGACCCCCGTTTTTTCAATTGTTATCAGAGCAGGCAAACACGTTTAAAAGACCTTACAAGTCTGTGTTTGTGGCAATCTGATTCTGAGGACAGTATCTCTAGCATCTACGCATACCAAGATGTCTTCTGAAGCTTTTAACTATGCCAAATGTCTTGGGAATACCTCAAAGGATTACTCCTTAGCATATTCTTCCGAATCTCGAGGTAAGAAGGTTGTCCCTTGTGTTGACATCTCTCTCTCCGATGAGACATTGGGCACTGTGGGAAAATCTGAATTGGAGCTCACCATAATTTCAAAAAATTCCACTGAGACTATTGATCTTCAAGATCATGATCAACTTATTGATGAATTTGAAAAGTCTCTTGATCGAGAATGTGATCTCTATAACATCATTAAGTCCTTCTCTAACAATATTAAGAAACTTCTCCAAGAAAATACTCTACAGCGTGAAAAGATTAGTGTTCTTGAGAATATTGTTAAAGAAGACTCAATTAGAGAAAAACGTTTGATCGAGACTCATTCATCAGATCTTTACAGACTTCGTGTCGAAAAAGAGAAACTAGAAGCATATCTTAATCTAGCCCATGTACAGTGAAGATCCTTGGAAAAGGAAAACTCTATCTTAAGGATAATTTCTTATGTACAAACTAATTCTCATGAATTACAGTACATGACAAAATGTTCTCCAGAAAAAGATTGTGTCAAGAAAAGTTTACATAACTTACAATCTTCTCATATATCTATGAAGTTAAAACAGGTGCCAATTATTGCTTCTCCTCCACTAACCTATACATTCCATCGGAAAAGGAATCACTATGATATCCATTATTTTGCCAGAAGGAAACAAATTTCTAAACTTCATAATTTGCTTCTCTCCACTGTCAATGGAAAAAACAGTCAGTCGACTAATGCAGTGAATCGCATGCCCACAGAAAACCAGAAACCTTATAAATATGATCTCTTTCCTAGAAATCATCACAGGGCTCAAGCGCATTCTAGCATAAATTCTTGTGTTGCTAATAAATGCATTCCCTGTGTTTATAAGACTGTTTCTGGTAAATATAAGACTAGAAAATGGATCCCTATCTATTCCGATCCTCTTGAACCAATTGCAAGAGGTCCTAGATTTAGTCCTCAGAGAAAGCCTTCTGACGGATATGTCAAACACGTCATGTCTTACTCTTCAGGGATGAAATTCAACAGAAAAAAAAAAGAACACAAAGATCAAACTGTCAGATGATATATACAACTCCTTTCTCGATGATCACAGTGGTACTAAATTCCACTCTACCACCTGACTCCAGGTATTCGTATCCTTGTTCCTTACTTGAGAGGTGCAAGGAAATTAATTGAGAAGCACTCAAGTATGTTGTATATTATTTCTGTTTGAGTTTTTGTGTTGATGGTCCACAAACGTCCGCGACCTCCTCTCGTGATATCCTAGGGTTTTTGAAACTAGAGTTTCCTACTATTGTTTACAAACGCATATATACTTATTATATATATTGTGTTTCTCCTTCCCTAAAATTTTATGGAGAACTCTGTAAAATCTCAAGAGATTGTGCATCTTGATATGGAGGAAGACAATCAGGAACGTGAGTCAATTCAGGAGCTGGTTCTAAAGAAGATGTTTGAAAGAAAGGATCACAACTCTTGGATTGATGATTATGTCAAGGATTTAACTCGTTTTCAGAACGATTCAAAGGTCGAGTTTGAAAATCTTCAATTGTAAATAAACCAACTTATAGATGGTCAGGCCAGAATTCTTGCTAATCAGAATATTCTGATACAGGATCAAAAGAAGCTCATCATGAACTGCGTCAAAGCTAGACAACTTGCTCGGGTTGTTGATCGCAAAGTTAGTGTTCTAACTCACGAACATGGTGTGTCTACGGTCAAGAGAATAAAGGAAATCATCAATAGATTCTTTTATGGATTCATTGAAAGATATGAGGTTCTCAATGAACTCTGATTTGTTCTTTATTTTCCTAGTAAATCTTCTATTTTTCTTGTTTTATTTAGAAGAATAACTAGAGTTTGGAATAGACATTTTTGTGCTTACACATAGCTATGTCCAATGTTTTCATCTTCATGTTTTTAGGTTTATTTGTTTAAATTTTAAAATTATTTGGAAGATGATTTTTGCAGTATTAATCTTTATGGTTTTATATATTGCAACATTGTTATGGGATATGTGTGTTTACGTCCGTGAACTATGATTGTCCCATACCTTGTCAAAAGTAAAGTCGTTCATGAGTCGATATGCATGTATTGATAAAAGAATGAATTGACTTTTGACAAATACAAAAGTTAAGACTATTATGTCAATTTTTGATGGAAGATGGGTTAAAATCTTTTGTATTCAAGGATTATGTCTATTGAATGTCATTGTGCAAATGGTGATGGAAAATAGAATGAGTCCTTGTTTATTCCAAGGTATAAGGTCGATCTCCGATCCACAATTTTTTGTGTACATACTGTGTTGTTCCATAAGGTGTCATATGTTGAGCTCTATCGACTGAGTCATTGATTTGGCATAGTTGATGCTCCATGAGATACTTTGTGTCGAGCATGTTCAACTAAATTAATCATCTTTTTGGTTATTTAGTTGTTTCTCCATAAGTTCTCTTATATCGAGCATGACCAATTAAATTGATTACTTTTGTGATTAGTTTGGTTGTGTATTTCGATTAGATTAATTATGGGTTTTCTTGTGATTAATCTAATTGAGTATTTTTGAGTCTCCATAAGTTTACTTATGTTGAGTATGTCCGATTAAATTAATTATGGGTTCTCTTGAGGTTAATTTAATTGAATATTTTGGATTCAAATTCATACTTGTATGTGATTTGTTATGTCCAAAGAAATCCTTCTTTTCTTTTTGATATTAAGGTCGCTCTTGTTGTTTTTTCGGGAATGACATATTATGGGGGAGAGTTCTTAATTGAACTTGTGGTTAATTCCCAAATATTTGTGGGGAGTACGGATGTGGAATATTAAAGGGGTTCTATTGTATCTTTAAACTCCTTGATGAATGCATTTGGCTTCGGATTTATGATTGCATCTAAATAAGATGATATATGCTTTCTTTTTGTCATGAAATGTCTCTTTCGGAAATTCCATTAGGATCCCGTTCTTGTACCTTTGCCAATTTTATTGACAAAAAGGGGGAAAATTAATATGTAGTTCATACTACAAATACATATGATTTTCGGATCATTATGTAAGGGGGAGTGGTTTCTGTGTGAGATGGAGTAATGACTAAGGGGGACTGACATGTCACCATAGTATTGTTGTTGAAGTTGTGATACAATTGAACTTTGATGCTGTGTAATAATACTATGACACTGTATAACAATGATCGAGAACTCTTGTTTTCTCGTTGTTATAGCTACGGATTTTCAATAACGATGATGCTAAACTTACAACCTTTGGGATCATTGGAGTACTTGGAAGTGACGAAGATTTCGAGTAATGTTGAAGATTAGGCATGTGGAATAGGAGCTACAAAAGTTTATTTATATATATTTTGTATTCCATATGTATTGATAGTTTTGTCACTAAAATTGACAAAAGGGGAGATTGTTAGAGCATTTCTCGGTCGAACTCACATGCGTTGCTATCTCAAACATCTTTGTCAATGTTAGTGATCAAAACTACAAGTCTTGGTTTCTAGTCTACTATAGCTAAGGTATCGGACTAGGATAGAAAGTGTAGTTGAGCTCAAGAACTCCATGGAAATCATCATACAAGACGAAGGTCTATTCAAGGAACCAGTGGATCTTCATCGACTAAAAGGTACGTGGAGACTTGAACTTATCTATCACTCAAAAGTCTATTTATCTCCTATCTTGAGACAAAAGTCGTTTTGCTATATAGACTTAGATTATACACATTTGGTATTTCGAGCCGAGTTTATCTCGCCTATCTATTTCTCGAAATATGTGTTGGTAAGCTTTCGCTTTAGCCAAGTTCATCTTTGCCTAGTGACGAAAGTCATGACAAGTTTCAATCACTTTGAAAATTGCTTATTTTGACGAAAAATAGTTTGTGAATAACAACTATATAATAAAGTCCTCTAAGAATGTTTCAAATGATTGAAATGGGAGTTTAGATAATATAACCATTGGAGGATATAAGCATTGTTGTGGAAACACATATATGTACAAGTCCTTATTCCTTGAACCGAAGTTTGCGAACTTTTTTGATCAAGTGAAACGGAATAGTGGTGTGAGCTAAGTCCGAGAACTCAGTCCGCGAACCCAGTCCGCGAACTGGCGGAAGTTCTTATCCCGAGAAAATATGCTGGAGTTTTTGAACTCCGTCCGGGAACTTAAGTACGTGAAGCCAGTCCGCGAACTTGAGTAGGTTATATATAAAAATGATGTTTGTGAACTTATTCTTATTGACTAAGGAATGCAATTGCAAACCGTGGCTATATAGTTCATGAACCGATTCGAGTGAATCAAATCGTTTTTGCTTCAATTGTGTCTTGTGTAGTACATAAGATTTCCTTGCAATTGAATAACTCTCTAACTAGTTCATTTGAGTCATTTGAACTAGTTATGGTGAAGAAGAATATGGTTGATATGAAAGTGATCATATTGCTAACCATTTGGTTAACTATTGTTGAACCAACAAATGTAGAAGTTTGGGTATGGTTACACAAGCCTAGAAACGTACATTTCATTTGTATGTAACAAGTTATGTTTTCGATCTAACGGTTGAGAAATATTAGCTTGAATCTAATCAGTTTTTCATCTAACGGTGAATATTGAATGCTTTGTTACCAAACTAACATTGATTGCAAACCCTGATTTGAAATACTATATAAGGGAGAACTCTAGCAACTGGGAAACCTAATCTCCACACATTCTGTGTGATACTAGTTGTGCTAAGCTAGAGTCGATTCTTCTTTAACCGTTGGTTTCTTCTTCTAAACCAGGTTAACGACTTAAAGACTTGATTGGGATTGTGAAGCCAGATCGATACTACTTTCTTGTAGTTGTGTGATCTGGTCTTGTTGTTTCTATCGTACGAGTACAATTGTAAGGATTGGCTTGAGATTGATATCTCCGATAGGCAAGATATAAAAGTAATCACAAACACTTCGTCTCATCGTTTGTGATTCCACAATATCTTCTTTCGCCGCATCGATTAAGATTATTGTGAGGTGATTGATAATACTAGGCTGTTCTCCGGGAATATAAGTCCAGTTTATCAATTGTTTCCTGTTCACCTTGATTTATCAAAAGGCGGAACAAAAACTCGTAGGTATATTCGTGGGAGACAGATTTATATATTACCGTAGACTTTTCTGTGTGATACAGATTTGTTTGTTAAAGTCTTCGACTTTGGGTCGTAGCAACTCTTAGTTATGGGTGAGATCAGCTAAGGGAATCAAGTACGTAGTATACTGCTGGGATCATAGACGTATTGATCGCTGTCGTATGCGTCAAAAATAAATTCACTTCCCTAAAGTATATGATAAGAAAGAGTTCGTTTCCACAGAGAGGCGATTGTAGCTATTAAGTATTCAGTTTACTAAGTAACCAATTAGGGGGATTTCTGATTTTATAAAGCAATATGAATTAAATTAAAAGCAAAGTAAAAAGTAGAATGTAATCAATGAGACAAAGATATTGGTCAAGGAGTTCATCTTCTATCTTAAACAAGTGTTTGCATACATTATTAGAATTACAATTTAATCTCTTTTATTATCAAAAGCCTAAAGAATCAAGAGAGCAAGATAATCTATTAATTTCTTAAGTTCATCAACATACACATTAGAGTTGCGTATGTGAATTCTACCTAAAGAATAACCTAACGCCTTGCGCTAATTAAGTTCAATTCCCAGGAGCATTAAGTTTTGTAAATAGGCTAATCAATGCAATTGTCATACATTGCGCATGACAATTCGGACAAAGGTCAAACTCTACATATGATTACAAGAGTGTATCACTACAAACCGTAATCATATCATGCTCTTGTATTCGGGGGTTATCGCTTGATGAAAAACCCTAAAATAGCTAAGGATGCAAGTTCAATTAATTGTCCACTTAACTAACCAAACATCTAAGTCCTATCACAATACATCAATCATGTGATTATTAAAACAATAGAGATTTGAACGATAATCAAGAGATAAAACTAATGCATTAATCAAGCACAAGTTGTAGATATAGGACTACATCCTTAACCAATGATATAAGATTTAGCTACTCATAACTATGGAGTTCATCATAATCAATAATCAAATAAAGAAGATGAAAGCAAAGCAAACCCTAGTAGGGTAAACAAAAGCGGCTCTCTCCTTAGCTCCAAGAATAATACGTCCTCCTGAAAGTTGTAGAAGTCTTTTCTTTTATAGCTCCTCTTGTTCCAAAATTAGGTCCAAGTCTTCAAAGTACATTAGATGAAAATCCACATGGTCCAAAAGTGAGAAAAACCCATGTAAAAACTCTGCCAAAGCGTCGTCGGAAATGGCCGGAAGTTGGCCGGAAAAGTGGCCGAAAAAGTGTCTCGGGTGACCGGCAAAGTCTGCCTGGTCAGCGGTCAAACGGGTCAACTCGATCACAGTCAGACGGGTCAACTCGATCACAGTCAGACCGAGTCAGAGGCTGAGTCAAACAACTCAGCTGAGTCAGAGTCTAACTGGTCTGACTTGTCAGGCCATAGTCTTGCACTGGCCATAGCTTCTGTTGCACAATCATTGTGCATAATAGCTCCTTAGCCAGCCATCTTGGTTGTGCATAACTTTACTGCCATCTTGGCTCTTCCATTCTCTCCAATTCAACATCAGCTGCTTCTTACTTCTCATATCCACTTCTTCTCTACAATTTCTCTTCATCACTAAAGCATTTGTGCTTTTCAGACATAAATTTGCATCACTAAAGCCGACATGTTTTGCAGACAATAATTAAGAAATAGAAGCAAATAATGAGAAATAGTTTGTCTCCAACAGCATTTGCATCTTTTTGCCTTGTTCTTCTTCCTTTGTTCCAAATGACTCCAAAGTACCTAAATACTCAAAAACGAACATAAGATACATAATTTATAAGAAAACTTAGCAAACAAAGCATAAATACTAGATATAAAATTAGGTGTTTTAGACACCTATCAAATTCCCCCACACTTAGACTTTGTTAGTCCTCGAGCAAATCAAACAAAATAATTATAAAACATACATACAACTCCGTGTCGCTGAGGATACGGTTACTCTTAGCATGAATAACAGGCCTTTGTACCTCTAGGTGTCCCTAGTGGATGAGTTATAGTCTCGTGAAGGTTTACAAGAGGTGTACCTACAAAACCTTTTCTTCCAAATTCCAACTACCTGTGAAAAGTCTATAAGTGATACTAAACATTTTGTACTTGGCATACTATCAATGATCACAAGAGGAAGTACCCACTTTCAAATCCAATTCATAAATTAGTAGTAAAGCTTTATCAGAAAGTTAACACAACCACAATACTCGGAATCGAATCAACCACAATCACATGAAAAGATTAAGAAGATGGATATAGAAAGTAGATGGTGGCGAACTGTTGACTAAGGTGAACGGTGTTTCCCATATCTGTCTGAAGGGCACTGCCAAAACAAACCTAAAAACCCTATTGGATTGAGCTCCTGGTCCGAATACTAATATCAACACAGCTGGCATATACAAGGGAACCAGCGGTCGACAAACTTAATTTTAGATCAATTCACTGGCATATACAAGGGAACCAGCGATTGATTTTATTCAACACAATAATAATATTTTTTTTTTCATAGACATCATGATTGGATCTTGTGGATGCAAGCGCATGTTTCTTGTCAGCAGATTACATGATAGTTCCCCTGGATCCTGCACTCCACGCTTGCTTAGGCGACGGAGACAGGGAGAACACACACATAATGCTTTATCCAAGTGTCATATTTATTCCTTTTGGTCAATTAGTCGATCTTTTTTTTTATTTTTTTTTTATTTTTTCGTAGTAACTCAATCACTCTATTTCATCCTAGCAGTGATAACAATTCGATGTTCGTGCCCCACCAACTCACTTAGAGAAACAATAGATAAATATGGAAAAATAAAAATAGAATGTGATATGGTGACGACTCTGAGATATGGTGACAACTAACATATTATGTATTCTTATATTTTGTTCGTTTTCATATGAATAGACTCTACTAATGGGTTCCTCAACTCCTACAACCACGATGTTTCCATTAGTGTAGGCACAAGTTGCTAGACTTTGGAGTTAATAAAGTAAGTTTTTCTTTTTTTTTCTATTTTTCTATATTTTTTTTTCCTAATTTTACAAGAGTGTATTTTAATTTTTTCACTAAAGGCATCAAATCAACTAACTATATAAACATATAAATGCTCCCCCACACTTAAATTTTACATTGTCCACAATGTAAACTAAGTCATTCAAAGTAAAGTTCAAGGTGGGAAATTCCACAAATGATATGCAAAAACAAAGATAAAATGCTTAAAAATAAAAAAGATAAAGATACAAAACTGGTGGGTTGCCTCCCACTTAGCGCTTGGTTTAAAGTCGTCATCTCAACTTGCAACTCCAATCACTCCTCCAGAGGGAGTACTTCCACAAGGTTAACTCCTTCCACGACTTCCGAAGAGAAGTTATCATAATATGGTTTCAGCCGGTGCCCATTCACTTTAAGCTCATTTCCTGTAGCTAAACTACGAATTTCCACTGCACCATGAGAAAACACATTAGTCACAATAAAAGGTCCAATCCAACGTGACCTTAATTTACCCGGAAATAATTGCAAACGAGAATTAAACAAAAGCACTTTCTGTCCAATGCAAAATTGTTTCTTTGTAATCATACTATCATGGAATGCTTTAGTCTTTTCCTTGTAAATCCGTGAACTTTCAAATGCATCATTGCGAATCTCCTCTAACTCTTGGAGTTGAAAATTCCTTTGACTTCCAGCACCATCCAACTCCATATTGCATTTCTTAATAGCCCAAAATGCCTTATGCTCAATTTCTACGGGTAAGTGACAAGGTTTACCATACACAAGCCTAAAGGGAGACATCCCGATAGGTGTCTTGTATGCGGTTCTATACGCCCACAAAGCATTATTAAGTCGCATGCTCCAATCTTTCCTTGTTGGATTCACCGTCTTCTCAAGAATGGATTTCACCTCCCAGTTGGAAACCTCGGCTTGTCCATTTGTTTATGGATGGTAGGGTGTTGCAATCCTATGCGACACATTGTACTTCCTTAACAAGTTTTGCAAAAACCTGTTTTTGAAGTGTGAGCCTCCATCGCTAATTATAGCCCTTGGAATTCCGAACCTTGCAAAAATATTTGCTTGCAAAAAATATGAAACAACTTTATAATCATTAGTTGGGGTGGCCTTAGCTTCCACCCATTTCGAGACATAATCCATAGCAAGCAAGATATAATAATTCCCACTAGAATTGACAAAAGGGCCCATAAAATCAATTCCCCATACATCAAAAACCTCAACAAATTGAATAATAGTTTGTGGCATTTGATTTCGAGCACATAGATTGCATGTTCTTTGGCACCTATCACATGTGATACAAAATGCATGTGCATCCTTAAACAAAGTTGGCCAATAGAAACCACATTCTAGTACTTTGAGAGCGGTTCTCTTGCTTCCAAAGTGTCCTCCACAAGCATATGAGTGGCAAAAATACAAGATAGAATTAAATTCTGATTCGGGAACGCACCTTCTTATTACTTGGTCACTACAATGTTTCCATAAGTATGGATCATCCCATATGTTTTGGTTTCCTAACTTCTTAAGTTTGTCCCTCTCAGCACGAGACAAGTTCTTTAGGATTTGTTTAGACACTAAGTAATTAACAATATCAGCGTACCATGGTTCTCCAAAGGCAATTGAGAATAGTTGCTCATCCGGGAAACTTTCACGTAATGGGATAGCTTCCTTGTCCACAGCAAGACGGCTCAAGTGATCCACAACGGTGTTCTCAATTCCTTTCTTGTCTTTAATCTCTATATCAAATTCTTGCAAGATCAAAATCCATCGTATGAGCCTCGGTTTCGCCTCTTTCTTTGTAAGCAAGTACCTAAGTGCTGCATGATCAGAAAAGACAACAACTTTTGTACCGATTAGATAAGAGCGAAACTTTTCTAAAGCAAAAACAATAGCTAATAACTCTTTTTCAGTGGTTGTGTAGTTTTATTGGGCTTCATTGAGTGTCCTAGAAGCATAATAAATGACATGAGGTATCTTCCCCACACGCTTCCCAAGCACCGCACCAACCGCATAATCACTTGCATCGCACATGAGCTCAAAAGGCTTGCTCCAATCCGGTGGTTTAATGATAGGGTATGAAATCAAAAGTTCTTTCAAACGATTGAATGCCGCCACACACTTTTCATCAAAGTTAAAAATGACATCTTTTTACAATAAATTGCAAAGTGGTGATGCTATCTTGGAAAGTCCTTGATGAATCTACGATAAAAACCTGCATGACGAAGAAAAGAGCGTATCTCCCTCACCGTAGTGGGAGGGTTTAGAGCACGAATAAGGTATATCTTAGATTTATCGACTTCCAAGCCTTTAGAAGATATTATATGTCCTAAAACTATGCCATGAGTTACCATGAAATGACACTTCTCCCAATTTAGCACAAGATTTGTTTCAACACATCGTTCAAGGATTAATAATAAATTGTGCAAGCAAAGGTCAAATGAAACACCAAAGACACTAAAGTCATCCATGAAGACTTCGATTATGTTTTCAACATATTCTGAAAAAATACTTACCATACACCTTTGGAAGGTAACTGGAGCATTGCATAAGACAAAAGGCATCCTTCTATAAGCAAAAGTACCGAAAGGACAAGTGAAAGTGGTTTTCTCTTGATCCTCCGGCGCTATCACAATCTGATTGTAACCTGAATAGCCATCAAGGAAGCAATAGTAAGAATGTCCAGCTAAACGTTCAAGCATTTGATCAATAAAAGGTAATGGAAAGTGATCCTTCCTAGTGGTGGCATTAAATTTTCTATAATCAATACAAACTCTCCAACCGGTTTGCACACGAGTTGGGACAAGTTCATTCTTATCATTCTCCACCACCGTCACACCTGATTTCTTTGGTACTACTTGTACCGGGCTTACCCACTTGCTATCGGATATGGGGTAGATAACACCCACATCCAAAAGCTTGAGTATCTCCTTTTTCACAACTTCCATCATGGGAGGGTTCAAACGACGTTGCGCTTCCCTTGTAGGCTTTTCATCATCCTCCAAACGGATCTTGTGCATACAAACGGCAGGGCTTATACCCTTAATATCGGCAATTGTCCATCCTATGGCCGTCCTGTACGTCCTTAGAACCCTTAGAAGTTTTTGCTCTTGTAATTCACTAAGCTCATTAGAAACAATCATAGGTAAGTCTTCCTTGTCACCCAAATATAAGTACTTTAAATGACTTGGAAGAGGTTTGAATTCTACCTTTGGAGATTTAACAATAGAAGGCACAAGTTTTTCATCATTGCAAGGTAAAGAAGCATATGAAATATTCTTAAGTGCAGATTTTTCCGGTAATGAGTCAAGAGAACCAATGGTTTCTTTAATCTCATCACCGTACTCCATACCATTATCAATGGGTGTAGTGAGCACGGTTTCCAAAGTATCAACACCATTCAACTCAAACATTTGTTGCGCCAATGTATCCATCACATCAATGGAGAAACAAGAGTGGACATCACTAGGATATCTCATCGTCTCGAAAATGTTGAAACGTATTATTTCTCCATCAAACTCCATAGTTAGTGTTCCCTTGTCAACATCAATATTGGTTTTCGCCGTTTTCATGAAGGGACGCCCAAGTAGCAATGGAATATATGAGTCCGGTGAACCTTCATCCATCTCTAACACGCAAAAGTCAGCTGGAAATACTAGTTGATTAACCTGCACAAGAACATCCTCAACAATACCCATTGGGTAAACATTAGAGCGATCGGTTAATTGCAATACAATTCCTTTAAGAGGACCAAGATCGAGTGAGTTATACATAGATGCAGGCATAACATTAACGGATGCACCTAAGTCCAACATATCTTTGTTAAATGTGGTGTTATCAATTGTGACGGGAATGTCAAAGCTACCGGGATCCTTGCACTTAAATGGGAGTTTGTGTTGTAAGATTGTCGAAGCATTTTCCCCCACACTTAGCACTTCATTACCTTTGAGCCTTTTCTTATTGGTACACAAGTCCTTCAACGCCTTTGCATACTTTGGAACTTGCTTGATTGCATCTATGAGTGGTATATTCACATGAATCTTCTTGAGAACATCTAAAATCTCCTTTTATAGTTCCGCCTTCTTGGAATTTGCAAATCTACCAGGAAAAGGTATAGGAGGAACATAAGTAGAAACCGGAGTTTTAGAGTTAGAAATAGGTATCTCAGAAGTTTGGGGAGAATCCTCATTTTTCTGCTCCAAAACAGGTTCCTTTGGTGTTTCCACCTTGCCCGAATCAGTAACTTCGGGTTGCACAAGTTGTGTACCACTTCTCAACGTAATTGCATTGACACCCTCTTTTGGGTTGATAGGTTGAGAAAGGAGTTTTCCACCATTTTGTGCCTTCAACTGATGCAACCCAATAGCCATAGAACCAAGTTGAGTTTGCAACTCATTAACCGTACTCTCCGTTCTTTGCATAAAATATTTCAGCAACTCTTCCATATTTGACCCCTGATTTTGAGGTTGTTGTTGTTGTTGTGGAAATTGTTGTTGCTGAAATTATTGTTGTTGTGGTTGAAATGCACTCGGACGGTTGAAAGTAGGTTGCTGAACCGCTCCTTGCTTGTTGGCATAGCTAAAATTGGGGTGATCTCTCCATCCCGTATTGTAAGTGTTGGAGTAGGGATCATACCGTCTTTGTTGATTTGGAAAGACAGCATTAGCTTATTCATTGGAGTCTTCATACCCTTGAAGAGAACTTGGTATCACCGCGGATGCAACTTGTTTCATCATTGCCGTCATGTTACCCATTTGTTGATGAAGTTCCTCGACCTCGCTCACTTAATTTACTCTCCTAAGAAGCACATACGATCCACGACTTGAAAATTGTTGCGAGTTCGCTGCCATGTTCTCAATCAACTCTCTAGCTTGTGCCACCATTTTGTTCACTAGTGCACCACCACCCGCAGCGTCAAGAAGATTCCTATCACTTGTTTGGAGTCCTTCATAGAAGTATTGGATTATCATAGCGTCACTGAATTGGTGGTGAGGAAAGCTTTCCACCAATCTCTTGTATCATTTCCAACATTCATATAAAGATTCTCCCACATTTTGCTTCATCCCGCAAATCTCCTTGCAGATTTGAGTAGCCTTTGATGCTGGAAAATATCTCTCTAAAAAGAGTTTCTTCAACCCATTCCATGTTGTGACACTTCCGGAGGGCAAGTAATACAACCAATCCTTAACACTATCCGCCAAAGAGAATCGGAAAAAATTCAACATTGCACCATCCGCATCAGTATCCGCTGGAAGCATGGCCATGACAATAGTGTGGAAGTCCATAAGATGCTTGTTTGGGTCTTCATTCACCATGCCATGGAACTTTGGTAATTCTCTAAGCAACCCCGGCTTGATCTCGAAAGTAGAGTTTGTTTGAATACACCATTGTTGTCTATCCAACTTGTGAGAAGCCAAGTCCTTGAGTGTACGATTTGCATCACCCATTGTTTCTTCTTCTTCTTCAAAAGGTGGTTCTTGTTCAACCAGAACCTCTTGTTCTATAACTTCTTCTTCTTGCTGGAAAGTCTATTCTCCTACTTCCAACTCTTGTTCTTCCATCTCGTCAATTCTTTCTTGAAGTATTGTTCCTTCACGAGTAGTTATCCGGCACCTTGGATGGTTCCAATTTTTGGGAGCCAGGGATTAGTACCTGAAAAACAATTCTCAAAAACAAGTGAGAACAAGAGACAAGAAACAAAAAACAAATATGTAAGCAGAAATGATGATAGGAAACTAAAAACTTAATAACTATCCGTATGCCTCCCCGGCAACGGCGCCAAAATTTGATCGCTGTCGTATGCGTCAAAAATAAATTCACTTTCCTAAAGTATATGATAAGAAAGATTTCGTTTCCACAGAGAGGCTATTGAAGATATTAAGTATTCAATTTCCTAAGTAACCAATTAGGGGGATTTCTGATTTTATAAAGCAATATGAATTAAATTAAAAGCAAAGTAAGAAGTAGAATGTAATCAATGAGAGAAAGATATTGGTCAACGAGTTCATATTCTATGTTAAATAAGTGCTTGCATACATGATTAAAATTATAATTTAATCTCTTTTATTATCAAAAGCCTAAAGAATCAAGAGAGCAAGATAATCTATTAATTTCCTAAGTTCATCAACATACACATTAGAGCTGCGTATGTGAATTCTACCTAAAGAATAACCTAACGCCTTTCGCTAATTAAGTTCAATTCCCAGGAGAATTAAGTTTTAGAAATAGGATAATCAATGCAATTGTCATACATTGCGCATGACAATTCGGACAAAAGTCAAACTCTACATATGATTACAAGAGTGTATCACTACAAACCGTAATCATATCATGCTCTTGTATTCGGGGTTATCGCTAGATGAAAACCCCTAAAATAGCTACGGGCAAGGATGCAAGTTCAATTAATTGGCCACTTAACTAACCAAACATCTAAGTCCTATCACAATACATCAATCATGTGATTATTAAAACAATAGAGATTTGAACGATAATCAAGAGAGAAAACTAATGCATTAATCAAGCACAAGTTGTAGATATAGGACTACATACTAAACCAATAATATAAGATTTATCTACTCATAGCTATGGAGTTCATCATAATCAATAATCAAATGAAGAAGATGAAAGCAAAGCAAACCCTAGTAGCGTAAACAAAAACGGCTCTCTCCTTAGCTCCAAGAATAATACGTCCTCCTAAAAGTTGTAGAAGTCTTCTATTTTATAGCTCCTCTTGTTCCAAAATTAGGTCCAAGTCTTCAAAGTCCATTAGATGAAAACCCACGTGGCCCAAAAGTGAGAAAAACCCATGTAAAAACTCTGCCAAATCGTCGCCGGAAATGGCCGGAAAAGTGTCTCAGGTGACCGGAAAAGTCCGCCCTATCACCGGTCAAACGGGTCAACTCGATCACAGTCAGACCGAGTCAGAGGCTGAGTCAGAGTCTAACTGGTCTGACTTGTCAGGCCATAGTCTTGCACTGGCCATATCTTCTGCTGCACAATCATTGTGCATAATAGCTCCTTAGCCAGCCATATTGGTTGTGCATAACTTTGCTGCCATCTTGGCTCTTCCATTCTTTCCAATTCAACATCAGCTGCTTCTTACTTCTCATATCCACTTCTTCTCTATAATTTCTCTTCATCACTAAAGCAGTCGTGCTTTTCAGACATAAATTTGCATTACTAAAGACGACATGCTTTTCAGACAAAAATTAAGAAATAGAAGAAAATAATGAGAAATAGTTTGTCTCCAACAGCATTTGCATCTTTTTGCCTTGTTCTTCTTCCTTTGTTCCAAATGACTCCAAAGTACCTAAATACTCAAAAACAAACATAAGATACATAATTTACAAGAAAACTTAGCAAAGAAAGCATAAATATTAGATATAAAATTAGGTGTTTTAGACACCTATCACGTATGAGCATAACTTTACCTTGGATCAATGTGAGATTGTTTGGGGTTCAACTACAGTCCAGACCGAAGTTAATTTGGAGTAGGATAGTGTATGTAGCGGCTTAATACAGTGTGTGTTCAATCTGGACTAGGTCCCGGGGTTTTTCTGCATTTGCGGTTTCCTCGTTAACAAAATTCTTGTTTCTGTGTTATTTCTATTCAGCATTATATTTTGTTATATAATTGAAATATCACAGGTTGTGCGTTGTTCAATTAATTAGAATATCCGACCTTTTGGTTGTTGATTTAAATTGATTGACACTTGGATATTGGTCTTTGGTACCATCCAAGTTATCTCTCTAGTATTTGATAAATACCCGCAGATTTCTATTTGCTTGAGTATATATCAAATCGAGAGATTAAGATATAAACTCTTTGTTAGAGCATTGCTCGGTTGAACCCACCAAGCGTTGGTATGTCAAGTTTGGTTGTCATATTTTAGTGAACCAAAACTCATGTTAAGAGTCGCTTGATTATGTACTAGATTTAAACTTCGTATAGGTTAGCTTGAAAGAATTAGGATATGAGACATTACAAGTATTGCGAAGTCTTGAAGATGTGAAGAAGCGAGGAGCTACAACGACAAAAATCATCCTTCCACTTGAGGTTAGTGATATTTGACTTGAACTGTTTCATTCCCTAACGTATCTTTCAAGTCGTGCATATTGAAAACATAACTGCGAAGCATGTTTGAACTCTAGATAGACATAGTATTAAGGAATACAATACGAGGTTTACTGCTTAACCATTAAACTTTATAGATAAGACATCGCCATAATCATTTGAATGATATTGCGATTATGTATGAGTATAAGGTGAGGATTTCATCCTAGGGAACAATGTTTACATGTGTTCTAAGGAAGTAAGTTCATAAACTTATTTTGTGAACCGAAAAGGAAACTGCCAGGTGTTATTGGTTTTGTTATTCATTGCATATCTTATGAACAACCAATACGCGTGATAAAGTAGAATCGCTCACAACTTGTTGTGTTCCTGGTAGAACTGTTCACAAAGGCCTGACTTTTGTATTTGTTAGGATTAATGCCTTAGGATTAACCTCACAAGACACTAATAGTTCTTTGAATCAACGTAGAACTAAAGAAAACAGAAATAAGATGCATTAAACGAAACAAAGAAAGACACAAGATTTAGCGTGGTTCGGCAATATGCCTACGTCCACAAACAGATACGATCAACTCTTATTATAGAACGAATTACAGAGAATAAACCAGAACTATGACCAGCAGGATGTTGTTCACAAACCCTAAACAATTCTCTATGAACCAAACGTTCTAAACCCTAAAATTCTCTAGTTATGAGAACTCTTCTCTGAATTGTGTTGTGTGTTTTCCCTTAAGACTTTTACACCTATTTATATAGGTTACAAACTTGTCTTCCAAGTATATGAGTTATACTAGGAAACCTAAACATATCTACAAAAGGAAACCTTAAGTTTAACTAAATTAGGAAACCTCTAGCTATACCAAATTAAGGAAACACCTAGATGATTCTAGAATACTCTAGAATCTTCCTAAAACATCGACAACATAACAATTCTCCACCTTTCCGATGTTTCCACCAAACTGAGCTTGATCTTCTCAAGTTAACCGTAGCCTCAAATGCCCCTAGGGCCTCAACAACGAGAAGTATTGATCAAGCTGAGACACCTCTCAAACTTGACCTTCGAAACGACTTTCGTCAACATGTCTGCTGGATTATCTTCAGTATCAACCTTCAATAGTTGTATTAATCCGTTATCAACAACTTCTCGTACCTTATGATAACGAACATCAATATGCTTGGTGCGTGCATGATAAACTTGGTTCTTAGCTAAATGAATAGCACTCTGACTATCACAGTTTACAACAACACTAAGTTGTATAATCCCCAAGTCTTTAACTAAACCACGAAGCCACAATGCTTCCTTAACAGCCTCCGTCACAGAAATATACTCTGCCTCCGTAGTAGACAAAGCTACGATTGGTTGTAACATAGACCTCCAACTGATAGGTCCTCCACTCAATGTAAAACAATACCCTGAAGTAGAACGACACTTATCCCTATCACCCGCATAATCAGAATCAACAAATCCACGGACCTTCAAATTCTGCTCCTTCTCAAATACTAAACCAATATCCAAGGTCCCTTGAAGATATCTCAAAATTCCCTTCACCGCATACCAATGTGCTCTTCTAGGATTAGCCATATAACGACTAACTAAACCAACTGCCTGTGAAATATCCTGACGAGTACAAACCATAACATACATCAAAGAACCTACCGCATTAGCATAGGGAACCTTTGACATAAACTCTTTCTCCTCAGTTGTAGTAGGACACAACTGTTTTGATAACTTAACTGTATGCGGAATTGGAACACTAATAGCTTTGGAGTTATGCATTCCAAAGCGACGAAGAACCTTCTCAAGATAGGATTTCTGAGTAAGACATAACTTTCCCTTAGATCTGTCTCGAGTAATCTCCATACCCAAAATCTTCTTAGCTGGACCCAAATCCTTCATCTTAAACTCTAAACTCAATTATTTCTTTAAAACATCAATTTCTGACTTGCTCTTTGCAGCTATGAGCATGTCATCCACATAGAGTAAAAGATAAACAAAACTTCCATCTGGAAACTTCTTAAAGTACACGCACTGATCGTATTTACTACGAGTATACTTTTGCTGCAACATAAATGTATCAAACCTCTTGTACTGGTGATTGCTTCAAACCATACAATGATTTCTCAAATCGACACACATAATCTTCCTTACCAGCAACTTCATAACCAATGGGTTGTGACATATAAATGTCTTCCTCCAAATTTCCATGCAAGAATGCTGTTTTGACATCTAATTGCTCGAGCTCTAAGTCAAACTGCGCCACAAATACTAAAAGGACTCGGATAGAAGTGTGTTTAACAACCGGAGAGAAAACTTCATTATAATCCACACCTTCCCTTTGTGCATATCCCTTAGCTACTAACCTTGCTTTGTATCGTACACCACTAACGACAGCCTTGGAATATGGAATTCCATCCTTTATCGTATAAACCCACTTGCACCCAATCTTCTTTCGACCCTTAGGCAACTTAACAAGCTCCCAAGTGTGATTCTTGTGAAGAGACTTCATCTCCTCATCCATGGCTGTTTTCCACTCAACAGCATGAGTATTACTCATTGGCTCCTCAAAGGTAAACGGCTCATCCTCAAAAACAGAGAATGCATAAGATGCAAACTCATCAAAACCATAAAGGACTGGTGCACGTCTCTCACGTTGAGACGTCAAGGACGGAATATTCTCAACTTGTTGCTGTGTAGATTCCTCACTAGGAACCTCAAACTCAACTTCATCTTCTACAAGAGTTTCTTTTTCTTCTTCTATAGTAGATGAACTAGGAACCCTTTCCTCCACCTGCATCGAATCATCTTCAACACCGCTACTACTCTCACTTTCAATTTGAGAGTCCCAATCAGTGAACTTCTTTGAATCAAGCATCGCTTTCTCATTAAAGGTCACATCACGACTGATAATAATCTTATTCAGTTCTGGGCACTATAGCCGATACCCCTTAACACCTAATGGATAACCTAAGAAAATTGCTTTCTTATCCCTAACACCCAACTTATCTTATTTCAGATGAAAATAGGATGGACAACCAAACACCTTCAAATTAGAATAATTGACGGGATTACCGGTCCATACCTCCATAGGTGACTTACACGTAATAGCTGTTGATGGTGATCGATTCACTAAATATCACGTCGTATTAACTGCTTCAGCCCACCAAATCTTGTCTAAACTTGCGTTTGACAACATGCACTGTGCTCTCTCAAGTAACGTTCGATTCATTCTTTCCGCTATTCCATTTTGTTGTGGTGTACCCTTGACTGTGAAGTACCTAACGATACCTTGTTCCTCACAAAACTCCTTCAATGGTTCTTCGATGTATTCACCGCCATTATCAGAACGTATCTTCTTAATCACACGACCAAGTTGTTTCTCTACCATGGTCTTCCACTTCTTAAACACCTCAGTGACTTCATTCTTATTCTTCATGGTGTAAAGCCAAACTCTCCTCGAAAAGTCATCAATAAAGGTCACAAACCACCTAGCACATCCCTTAGAAACTATACGAGAGGGACCCCAAACATCCGAATGGATGTAATCTAACATACCCTGCGTTTGATGTACAGCGGTAACTGCTCCTACATTGCTTCCCGAAGATACAATGCTCACATAAATCAAGCTTGCAAGTCTTTTCACCTCCAAGCAAGCCTTTACTACTCAACACGGACATACCTTTCTCACTCATATGCCCAAGACGCATATGCCATAAACGTGTTGACTCCACCTGTTTCTCATCAATGGATTGAGAAACCATAGATCCACCACAAACTATGTCTCATTGTAAGAAAGATAAATTACCATGTATTTCACCGGTCATCTTCAAACTACCGTCGTAGTATACCTTCAAGAATCCATATTCAGTAACATACTTGTATCCAAGTGATTCAAGTACTCCTAACGAAATCAAACTCTTCCTCAAATATGTAACATGTCTAACCTCTGAAAGTGCTGTGATAACATCATGCGAACGAACCTGTACCGTACCAACTCCAACAGTTTTGCAGGCATTAGAATCGCCCATCATAACAGTACCACCATTCACCTCTCTATAAGTAGTGAAACAATCCTTTGAAGGACACATATGATACGAAGCACCGGAATCAAGCATCCAACCATCATTGAGATAACTCTTTGATGTAACGGTTAAAACTTCCTCATAAAAACCACACATTAGGTCTTCTAAAACTTCACTACCTTCCGCAACCGAAGCAACAACATTCTTCGAATCTGATTTCTCACGTTTCTCATCTCTTGCCTTAAGCTTGAGACAATCAGCCCTAATATGACCAGTTTTACGACAATAATAACACTCAATATCGTTCTTCTTGAAACGATTCTTCGACTTCTTCTTCTTATTACTATTCTTTCCTCTATCAACAAACAAACCCTCGGCTTGTGCTTCATCGCTTAACTCTTGTTTCCTTAATGCCTTAGCTTGTAAAGCAGCGACCACATCATCGAAAACCAACTTATTGTCTCCTTCGGTTTTCACACTCAACAAGTAGTCAACGAAAGCATCATACGTTGGAGGCAAAGAACATAATAATATCATAGATTTGTCTGTATCAGAAATAGTCACATTGATGTTAGATAAATCAGAACAGATCTTATTAAACTCGTTAATATGATCAACCATAGGATTACCTGAAGCCATCCGAAAGGCATGAAGCCTGCGCTTCAAGTAAAGCTCTGAAGTCAAATCCTTTTACAAGTATAGATTCTCTAACTTATCCCACAACACCTTTGCAGAGGTTTCACTCGAAAAATTATGAGTGATCTCCCTTGACAAACATAACCGATGTAGTTGCAGGAAATCCTACAACACACCCCTTGTATTATCACACTACAAGAAACTTCATGTACTGCAACACGTCGAATGTATGAAGAACCCACTTTTTGTGTGGCAATATCCTTTTTCCACACTGTGTGGAAACAAACCGTGTGACAAGAAGTTGTTGGCACACCTTTAATATAGTGAGGAGATAGATAGGTTTTATGCCACACCAAAAGGTCAGGCAATAACATGAGGCAAAAAACATTTTTCTAATTTAATTTTTATTTTATTTTCAGTTTTATTTTATTTATAAATAGGTTTTATGCCACATCAAAAGGTGAGGCAATGACATGAGGCAAAAGGCATTATTATAATTTAATTATTATTTTATTTTCAGTTTCATTTTATTCTAAAAATTTGTTTCCACACAGCTAGTGATGCAATAATGTGCGGCTAAAAACAATTTTTTTAATATATAATTTTAATTTTTCTTTTATTTAAAATGTATTTTTGCCACACCAAAAGCCTGACTGCAGCAACAAAATATCTATTGCAACATGTTCACCAAAGCGTTCATAAACAGGGACGTTATACAGTAAAACTGTATTAAAAAAAATCATTTTACTCGCATGAGTTAAATCAGAACAAAGAATTCAAATTGAATTAAAACGAAAAATATCTGTTCCGGAGTATGGTGATTCCAACTTTGACATAAAAAAATATTTACACAATCCCCAAGTAAACAAACTTCAAAGAAACTTTAATCTTCAAACTAGACCTATTCAATGCTAAATCCATCCCATCCGTCCACCCCTAGGCCTCTCGCTCTTGCTAAACAGATCAAAACAAACACCAACAAGAAAAAATAACATCACAGATCAAAAAAAATACCAAAAAGTAAAAAACAACATCACGGAATGGCAGAGAATCATCATGTCTAAAAAGATTGGGCTATAAGAGAAATATTAAATATAACACCAACATGCAAAGCGTAAATACCATACTAACATACCAACAATTATGACCACTTCACATGTTTGTTTGAGATAGTCAGAATTCTATAAATTTAAAATCAAGGAAAATGATACTTACAATCATTTTGAGATCTGTACAGTTGCTCCTCAATTCTATTAGACTGCTCCGCAGGTCTAACGAGTTGCTCCTCATGTCTGTAAGGATGATTCGCAGGTCTAACAAGATGTTCCTCATGTCTATAAGGATGCTCCTCAGATCTGTTAAGTTGCTCTAAAGGTTTGTAAGGCTGCTCCCAAGGTGAAAATAGTGGCTTCGCAGGTCTGAAGTGGTAATCTGAAGGTCCTGAAAACTGCCCCGAATTCAAAACATGCTCTGGCCTGAAGCACAATCTAACATACTCCAACATTTTTTTCTCACGCATCTTAGCCTCCTCATCACGTGCTTTTAGCCGTGCCTCCCATTCTGCATCTCGTTCCCTGCTTCGCCTATCAAAATCTTCATCCCGCTCTTTCATTCGTCTCTCAAAATCTTCATTTCTCTCATAACTAGAGCATGTCAGATATCTTTCAGCTCTTACATGTTTCTTCCTTGTTGTAGGTACTATATTTCCATAGGCTTCATCACTAATTGGTTGCTGGTTACCATCCTCATCAAACCCATTCTCATCCAACTCTGATTGTTCCCTCATTTGGACCTATGTATATCAGAAAAAATGTAGGATAAAAGATCTTATCTTCTATGATAAGAAGTGTATGAACCTTACTAGAGCAGATACTTACTATGAAGCCTTGTGAAATTGGGTCCAAAGCTTTTCCAGTTTTTTATTCACATGGGTTTTAATGAATACATCACCATCAGTTGGTGGGTTCCCTCCATTATCTTCAGCCTGTACAAATTCCATCACGTACAATGAATAATAGTGATTGAAAGAAAAATATGAAAAACTTCAGGCACTATCCTAGCATATGATATTCCAATTCTTGACAAGGTTTTGCAATTTGCAGTTAAGCCATCCGGATGATCAACAAATGCTACAACATGCGAAAAAAAAGACATGCCTAAGTACAGTTACAAATAAAAAACTTCTAATTTTAACAGGTTCATGTCTCCTTACTTAAATCCAAAAAAAATTGAAGTTGCAAAGTGAAAAGTGGTTGTAAAGACCAAATTATGTATGTACCATTTCAGCTTTGCATCGAGCGTGGTTTTTCCTGCCCATTGTGTGCTTTACTTGTTGGCAGCTTCTACTCTTGACATTTTGTTCGGAATATTTCTTATGAATATAAAAGTCAGAATTAATTAGACATGATGTATAACCAAAACATAAACCCAGACATATAAGATGTGTGAACTTACTTGGTGTGTTGCATCAGTTTCCCAGAATGTTACAAGATCCTTCCACTCCCCTTCAGTTAAAGCAGCTGGTTTATCTGCAAGACGTTTTGTAGTTGTATCGTGACGTGTAAAGCGTTTTCCCTTCCATGTACCTTTCTTTCCCCTAAATATATCACCAGCAATAGAGAGGGTGGCAGTTTTATAACGTTCATCTACTATGAACAAATCCTGAAATAGACAAAAAATGACAACTTGTAGTGACTATATCTGTGAACAACTAACAGCTAAACACCTACAGCTTTAGTGTCAAAATAGACTAACAAAATCATTGATGTGGCCAATCAACGAGTTCATAGCAATATTTATTTGATAACAACACAAAATCATTGATGTGACCAGAAAAGTAATTTTAGCAGCATAACTTATTCACAAACATATTAAACCTCAGACATGTGAGTTCATATTTTTTTCAAAATTGTTTGATCAACAATTTAAGTTCTTCAACTTAACTGGTTGAAAGCAACAAAAGCATGAGGAACACAAGGAATATGATAACAATCTCAATTGCTTACATAAGACTAAATTTCTTAGCGATGTTTGGTTCTGAGTTGATGGCTACAAGCCTACAAACATAGAGCATGGTACAAATAAATTTTCTAAAGTAGCAGTACGTGATGCACATTCACAATACCAAACAGAAAAGATTATCATTATCATTATAACGTTCAAACAGTATGCGCATTTACCAACTCTTTTTTTTTGAACTCTCCTAAACAAAAAAAGAACAACACTCTAATTGAAAAAACATCTGATTAAAAAAAACATCAATGGACCAAGTCCAAAAACACTGTCAGACTTTGTAGTTTGAGTTTAGTTAAAACTCCAACATCAAAAAAAAAAGGATTAATTAAAAAATTACCCTTCTTCAGATTGCATCCTCAGATCGAATGAAAAACAAAACCTACAAAACAAAAATTAAAAACATTAAAACCCAAATTAAGTAAACCCCGAATTGAAACTTTAGGGAAAGAAAAATTGAATCTCGAATTGACCTGCTATGTGCAGATTCGAGAGAACGAGTTTTTCTTTAATTTCGAACAAAAGATGGATTTTTTTTTAGGGTTTGGAGAAATTTTATTTTTTCTTCCATTTTGGAGAGAAAAATTGAAACTGTTTTATTTGAGAAGATGCGAAAACTTTGGGGGATTGAGCGAACTCTGGGGGATTTTAGTGGGAATTTGATTTTCACTAAAATTTTAGAGGAAAATTTAGCGCTAGATTTTGTAAACAAAGTTCTAGGGTTAAGTTGCAGAGATAGGAGATGAAGAAAAGTACGGGGATTTGGGGTTTGGGTGTGGAGGAGATGGGTCGATGGTTTTTGGTTTTGTTAACTATAAGAAAACACGTGGAACACCACCCCTTTTTTGTCAAAAGAAAAAAACACATGTGGTCCACATGAAATAACGTATTTTCCTTTTCTAATTTTATTGATTGATAAACAAAGACGGTAAATAAAGTCCATATAAGAAAAAAAAAGACATTAAAATAAACTTTGCCTCATAGATTCGTGTATGACTTTATATTTTTGTTTTTGACTTTGCTTTATTATGTGACGTGTTTTACATAGTACATTTTCAAGAAGCACATTTTTTTCTTTTTGGAATTATGTTACACCGTATAAGAGTTTTATACGACAAATAACAAATCATCGATTTATATTATAAAATTTTATTCTCGAACGGTGACTTTCGGTTTTCATCACACCGAAAAAGCTAGTCACAAAATCATCAAACTGAAATTGAACACATTCGGAGCCATAGTTAGCAAACATTGTTTAATCAGTTTTCGACGTATCTCTTTGAGGATTTCGATCTACTAGGTCATTTGATTCGCGAAATCTGAAGTAAATTCACTTGTAAAACGGAAAATGGAAAGCTAATTGATGCTGATCGTAAATCGGAAAAGCTAGTTAATATTGAGCGCATAATTAAAATTACACTCAAGAGAAATTGAGTGCGTCCAAAACCTTAGCTGGCAAACCTTGTCTAATCAATTTTCAATTTATCTCTTTAGGTATTTCGATTTGCTAATTCATCCGGATTGGAAAAACTGAAACTAAGTCACTTTTAAGTCGAAAATATTCAAAGCTAACTTTCTTGATCGTAAACTGAAGTTAAACAAAAAACCGAAAGCTAGCTAAAGTTGACCGAAAAATTAAAAATACATTCAACAGGTATTAAGTGTGTTCAGAACCATAGTTTACTTATTTCGTTTAATCAATTCACGAGTTATCTCTTCTAGAATTTAAATATACTGATTCACGGGAATTGGGAAAACTGGAAGTAAATCCACTTTTTTTTTTTAGCAAAATCATTACTCAAAGGAAACAATTACACAGAGTTGTCCAACTCGAGAATTGAGTGAATACATCTTGGAGGGTTTTCAGACCACGCTTGGTAAGTTTTGGAAGTAAATCCACTTGTAACACGAAAAATTGTTAATTTTCTTGATCGTGATCAATTGATCATGATTGGAAATTGAAAGTAAATTGTTCACAAAGCTCGTTTAATCGATTTTCGAGTTATCTCTTCTAGAATTTGAATATACCGATTCATCGGAATCGTGAAAAATGGAGGTAAATCGACTTGTAACCTAGAAATTTTTTAATTTTCTTGATCGTGATCTGAAATTGAAAGTAAATTCACTTGAAACTTGATAGGAAAATTGAAAGCAAACAAAATTTAATTGGAGAATTTAAAGTAACGCAACCTATATATTGTTCTGTATCTTATTCTCGATCACTTAAATTAATATGCACATGTTCATTCAGAGTCTGAATTTCCTAATAATATTCCTTCCAATCAAACCGAAAATAAAATAGGAAAAACATCAAATAAACAGTAGGGTTCAATATTAACTTTCACTACATGTTAGACGAGATCATCGCGTTCACAATCACTTAAATAGTCACTGTGATCACTATGACTGTCATCATCATCTCGAACGTCTCTATCAGCGTCAGTTGTACTTCTAATAACTTGTTCTCCTTCAATTTCTTTCCGAGTCCAGCTCACGAAGTCTTGGTCAGTTTCAGTTGTACTGGTTGCATGATTATCTGTGCGGGATAAATCATCTTGGATGGGCTCAACTTCCGTTGTGCCCAAACTATAGTGGTCCCTTGCCTGCATTTTAAGTACAATTCGGCGGTTCTTGTCCTTATTGTCCTGGAGATAGAAAACTTGATGTGCTTGCACTGCTAGAATAAAAGGTTGAATTTTGGCTATAGTTCTTGAAAAATTCAATGATGTAAACCCATATGCATCTCGCTGCTTCTTTGTTGACTCGGTGATATCCCACCAATGACATTTGAATAAAACAACTTGGTTTCCATCACGATAATGTAACACCACGACTTCATCTAATCTACCGTAACGTCACTCTACCTACAAGCACACAAGACCGCATAATTAGAAAAGGCAAAAAATAAAGTCAAAATCACAGAATTAAATTTCACGAGTTGAATGTTTTCAAAAGCATATTTCATGTTTATAATTCAAATTTTACCAAGGATTGCCAAGATTAACAAACTAGTTGCAGAACTGGCTGCTTTTTATTCTAGTGCAATTGCAGTTTATAAGCAGAGTACAAGTGAATTCAAGATAAACCCCATCATAAAATTCCTCATATCGCGAATTCGACAACTGAGTTTCACTAGATAAACCTCAAGGATAGATCTTCCTGTACCTGAATTATAAAGTATGGCAATACGATTCTTGAATATGATGTCTCAAACAACTAAGAATCGAATTTCACTGAATTTCCAAACCTGAAATAAAAGAAAGATTCAAACTTTGAGAATTGTTAAACCTAACAAGACCAGCCGACACAATGAAAAGGAAAAAATTGTCCAGGTGAAGCAATGTACAAAATTAATAGTTGAGATTTGCGGATGAAGAATATTCACTCAGACAACTGAAGGTGAGTAGAACCATGGAAACAAAAAAAATGAAAGTCCACATCACAGAATTCAACTTGAATAGTTGTGTGTCTAATTGACATGAAACAACCACCAAATGAAATAGAAAATGAATCCAATGAGTAGAAAATGATTATCTTCCTTCCCTTGAGTTTGCTACCACAAAATGTTAAAAGCCCATTAAAACTTCAATTTTCTAGCGGTTTTTGTTTTGTTTCTCTTTGTTGTTAATGACAGAAATATATCCCGTTGGTTTAAGTTGATAATAATGCATAATTTAATGCTAAACCCAAGTAGTTAATGGTTTTCCATAGTATAGACTCTAATCCAGCTGATGCAAAGGAGAAGACAGAGCATTTTGCAGACCATTTTGTGCACAGATCGTTCCAAAAGACTAGTTCATGATAGGGTTCCAGTTTAATGCTTTGTTTGTCTTCATACTAGTTTCCAAAAGAGCTTATCCGGTTGTTTCAGACCGTACTATGATGATAAGAGTTTAGTCAATAGGTGTTACTCTTTTAGTAAGACCATCTGGTCAGTTCATGGACACTAGGCGTTTTCTTGCATACATGCAAGATCAAATCCTTCTGTAGACCCTCTGTGAACACCTAAACACACTAGACTCCTTAATGAGCTGGTTATTGACTTTCATTTTCAAAGATATGTGTTCCATACACCCTAAATCCCATAATCAACCAACCATCTACATAATTGTGGGTACTCAACACCAGGTCCTAGCATTGGCGTTCCTGTGGGCAGGGTGCTTACCAATCCCTTTTGCTCATCATAGTTACATATAACTTATGCTTTCTAGCATGGAACCCCTTAATAATCCTTCTAAAAAACCTTCAACTAAAACCATAATCTAGTCTATCTAATTTGATGCTCAAATCTCCCAGAAAATGCGTATACACATCGACAAATACAACACAGAGATATAAGGCATGGCAAAATTTAAAAGAGGTTGCTAAAACCCTAAGTATACCAAGTCTTTTCATACCATGTTCCTTTTTATGAGGCTAATACATGATTTCATCTTAATTTAAAAAAAAAATAGAACAAAAGCCTAAATCCTCTCTAATCCAAGTCTTCGCATACCAAATTCGTTCTTAGCAATTAAAAAGAGAACCAAAAACCCTTAATCAAGGAAATCAAATTGCAAAGCTGGATAAGAAATTGACACGGAGAGGAAGAGGTTGGGAGAGAACATACCTTTGCGCAGAGATCGTTGCCGGAGGAATTTCCTGTTTAAGGATGGATGGATTTTTGAGATTTCTTTTAACTCTACAAGATTGGAAAGATCACCAGATTGGAAATATCACCAGATTGGAAAGATCACCCTAAGGCGCAATTATTTCAAAAACATCAAAAATCAAACACTAACAAACAAAAAAAGGATTTTGGGGATGAAAATAGCTCTCTTCCCTAACAAAAAACAAACCCAAATCTAAATCGAATTTGTACTCAATACGCATTCATAAATGATCGAGCTTTAACAAAATTAAAAAACCATACCTTAATTTTCTGTAAAAAAAGAACCCCTTGTAATCAGTTAACCGTTCTGCTGTTCAGAGGACTCAAACTTCACTGTTTGTTTTTCTTTTTTTTGGTTTTCTCCGTCAAAGTAATGTGGATTTTTTTTCGCGTGTGAGTCACATGAAGTAACACGATCATTTTTTTTTTCGTTTTCTTTATTAATTTTAAAAACACATTATATTGATTATTAATTTTTTATAAATAGCTATAGCAGCACAAGTACGTCAAAAAGGGAATCTAAATTTCATTAATTATTTTATTTATATATATTGCCACACCGATGTGGCATAAAATAAACTTGTTGCAGCAGTTAAAAGTTACATGAGGTAAAAGGGTATTTTTTTGCCTCGACTACTTATAGGTGTGGCAAAAAGTCTTAGTTCGTTTTGTGTGGTGAGGTAAAAACCTACCTATTGCCTCAGTCTTTGTTGATGTGTGGCAAAGTGGTGTACCAATAGACTCACTTTCTTGTAGTGTCATGTATAATTTCTAGATCTAAACTTATTTGATATGAAAATAAAGATAATGATAATGAAAATAGAAAATAAGACACAAGATTTACGTGGTTCGATCAATTTGATCTACATCCACGGGGTTAGGTTTCACTATGATCATTGAATTACATATGAATTACATTGAGACTCCATTAATGAGTATTTCGAGCTCTCTCCCTCTCTTTGGTTTTTGGGTAAGAATAAGAAGATAATAATAATACCAGTTCCTTTTATCTCTCCTACCTTTCTCTTTATATAGGATGCTACCTAGTGGATGACAGCTCATATACAACTAAGATTTCCCCTAATTTCAGATCTGGCTTGCGATGATATCGCAAGCTTACAAATGTTAATTTCTCAGATCTTCTAATCTTCGCAAAGTTATTACATTTTTCTTATGTTTAAGCCAATACCACCTATTGTGTCGTTTCTCAAAGTGCTCTGCGACATTTTTGTAATGTGTTGTTAAGAATTTCGCGAGCGTATCGTTGTCGTGAAATTCTGATCCACATCTTGCCTCTTTTTTCTTGAATATTGTTTGAAGAGCGATCTTCCGGAAAAAATCCATTATTGTAGTTGTTGGAGAGAGATACGGGTTGTTGGAGTAGTCTTTGATCTTTGTTGATGAAGGAACGAGCGAAAGAATTCTGGACTTGAAAAGTACGTACTTGCCTCTATTCTTTTGTGAAGTTCCGGAGCGTTGCGAAGTAAATAAGAAGTATCATCTCTTGAAGTATGCGAAGTATGAAGTATCCTTGGAGAAGTATAAGAAGTACTCAATCCTCGAAATATATAAGAAGTATGAAGTATCCTTTGAGAAGTATAAGAAGTATTCAATCCTCGAAATATAAGAAGTATCCTTCCTTGAATGAGAATAATAAGTATTGCCTCTATTCATGCGAAATTATTACTCCATTTTTGGTGATTCTTGTCGAGAAGATAAAGAACATAGAATATTTTCTTGGTAATCCTTAGTTTCCTCTGTTCTTTATCTACGAGGGTAGAATCCTTGAGAAAATGTTGAATGTGTGAATTGTTTCTTCATTCTTATCTTGCCTTTGTCTCATGTTTTGTGCTCATGAGATAGTATAATCTCTTCAAGTTGCTTATAATTGTGCGAAATAATTGAGCAAGATAATCACATCATTCGAAATAATCACATTCTGCGAAATTCTGACACATTCTACGAAATTTTGAATCATTCTGCGAAGTTCTGAATAATCTTGCGAAATTCTGAATAATCCTGTGAAATTCTGAGTAATCCTGAATAATTCTGCTAAATTTTGCGATATTATTGCGAAGTTCTCATTTTGCACGCTAAAATTGATGTAGCTTTAAATTGCCTCCATTCTCCATTTCTCTGGCTTTTTCTTTAGTGTATGCATTCCTCTTCGTGTAGTTATTGTTCCTCACAAGTTCTTACTTGTGTTTCATCTTTCCTTTTTCCCGCACTAGTAGTATCTCATAACAGTATGATCATAGTATCAAGTCTGCGGCATTTTCACTGCCTCAGTTTCATTTCCATATACATATTCGCAAGCTTATTTGCTTACATATAATCATTCTCGCAAGCTTACTTGCTTACTCATTTTCTTATGTGGTCTTATTTTGGCTTCCTAGTTAAAGGTCATATTTTTTCACCTCTTGTCATTGCGACAAAATCGCAAGACATTTTTGCACTTTCATGCAAAAACCCATTGATCTTGCCTTAACTTTTTCTTTTGTATTATTGCCTCTTCGGGATTGTTGCGACAATATGACAGGCCTAAATATTCTTGCGAAAATAAAGCCTCATGACATTGCCGTCTTGCGACGAAATCGCAGGACGTCCTTACACTTTCATGTACTGACCCATTGATCTCGTCTTATCTTTTTCTCTAGTATTATTGCCTCTTCAGGATTGTCGTACAAATATGACAAGCCTTAATACCCTTGCGAGTAAAAATCCTCATGACATTTGCGTCTTAAGACACTTATCAGCTCCCTAATTGAGGGTGCCACCCTTATCTCCCCCATGGTTGCCCCTTCAAGAAGGCGTACTTATACCATACAAGGTTAGATCCTCCCATCCGGTCTTAACAACAACCAGTTATTTTCGCAGCCTCTTGTCCCTTTTACCTATAGGGCTTATAGTTACGAGACTGCACCCTAAGTGGGGTTTTCTTCGGGCCGAGTGCAGTATAAGCCAAGACTTGTCAAGAATGGCAAGGTACGCTCCAGACACCCTGGCACTCTTGACTCAACCGTGTACCTCGGCGCCTTGATCAGATTCTGCACTCCTTGGGAGAGTCCTTATTACCTTAGTCGCCCAACCTAAGTCATAAGCTTAAGCTGAGAATCCAAGGTGCCTCTCCCAGATGGGATTTATTGACCCCAAATATCCATGACTCAGGTTCCGGTGGCGGTGTAGCCTTTCCCTGAGCCATGCAACAGGTACCCCCTTATATGACGTACTTTAGGTCTTACATTTGCCTCTTGCGAAATTGTATTCGCGAACTAGGGTGTACGCCATAAAGGTTCGCCCCTTTCTCTTTTTGTTTCTGCGAAATTTTCGCGTCTCTTTGTTTCTGGGAAATGTTCGCATTTCTTTATTCTCTCATTCATATTTTCATTTATGTCATCTCTTTCATTCATTCTTTCATTTCTGTCATCTCTTTCATTCATTCTTTCATTCTCATAATATCATATCATTTGAATCAAAGTAAATATTCAATAGAAATTCTAATACATGGTAACTCTGAAATCTTTGTAGTTGTGAAATCTTTGTAATTCTGCGATTCTATCGCGTTTTGTAAATCAAATCAAAAATCTTTTTATTCTCTGCAAAAGAAATATTCTAGAGAAACATATAAATTGAATTTTCTCAGTTTTCTGTAATTTTGAAATCTCGAAATCTCTGTAATTTTGAAATCTCGAAATCTCTGTAATTTTGAAGTCTTTGTAATCTTGAAATCTTAGTAATCTTTATAATCTTTGAAATCTTGAAATCTTTGTAATCGTGCAATTGAATCGCTTTTTGTAAATCAAATAAAAAATCTTTTATTTCTGTAAAAGTAAAATGTTCAAGGAAAGTGGTACTTAGCTTTTATGTGATTCGCTGTTGTTGTCAATATCGCGCGAAAAATACGTTGCATGAAGTATAAATGTCGCTTAGCAAAAATAAATGCGAGAGGCAAGAATTGAACCCGCGGCCTGCTACTTGCATATTCTCACACCATACCAACTGTGCTAAGCCTCTCTTGCGAAATAATCAGAGTTCTTGCGAAGTAATCAAATTCCAACTGTGTGAGAGGCAATTCTGTATAAATTTCGCGTAACAAAAATAATCATGCGAGAAGCAAGAATTGATCTCGCGACCTGCTGCTTGCATTCATGACTCCTGACCAACTTTGCAAGCTTCTTCTTTGCGAAATATCTCTGCGAGATTATCATCAACTCTCTTCTGTGCGAAATAATCAAAGAAATATCTGTGCGAAAAAATACGCAGGTGTTGGGACTTGATCACACAACCATGAACTCATTAACTTCACAGATGACCAATTGTGTTGCCTCTTGTTTGCGAAATAATGAAACAATATTGCGAAATTATTCATTTTTTCTCTATCTGTAAAAGAGAAGAAAACTATGTTCGCAGGAAAATTCGAACTTGCGACCACGAATGCACATACTGCTCTCTGGACCAATTTTGCAAGAACCTCTCTGCAAAATTAACGCATAACTTTTTTCCTTATTATTTTATTCTCCCATGCAAATGAGAAGAAAATGAAAAATATGTGTCTCTGCGAATTCGAACCCGTGACCTATTTGTTGTTCGCTCAGCCTTGAACCATCTGTGCAAATTTCTGTTTGTGATAGAAATTGCAGCATCTGCCTCTTATCTTTTCTTCGTCCTTCCTTAACTTCTTTCACATTTGCCTTCATCTCCTGAATATGAAAATCTTCCACTGAAACTTCCATTTTTTCCTTAAATTTCACCACAACAACTAATTTTTTTCTCTCACTCTTTTCATGTCTTTGAATTGTTGATGATGTTTACTCCCTGAAAGTGTGATTTCTTCCATAAAATTTCCATTTTTGAACCTAAACTTTGTAGATCTAGAAAAATATGAACAATAGCTAATCTTCATGGAAATTTCTTGAACCAACAAGCTACAAGAGGGATAAATCCTTTACTCCTCCCTGTTTCTAGCGCCAAAATGTAGTTGCAAGAAATCCTACAACACACCCCTTGTATTATCATGACTATAATTTCTAGATCTAAACTTATTTGATATGAAAATAAAGATAAAGATAATGAAAATAGAAAATAAGACACAAGATTTACGTGGTTCGATCAATTTGATCTACATCCACGGGGTTAGGTTTCACTATGATCATTAAATTACATATGAATTACATTGAGACTCCATTAATGAGTATTTGGAGCTCTCTCCCTCTCTCTGGTTTTAAGGTAATAATAATACCAGTTCCTTTTCTCTCTCCTACCTTTCTCTTTATATAGGATGCTACCTAGTGGATGACAGCTCATATACAGCTAAGATTTCCCCTAATTTCGGATCTGTCTTGCGATGATATCGCAAGCTTACAAATGTTAATTTCGCAGATCTTCTAATCTTCGCAAAGTTATTACATTTTTCTTATGTTTAAGATAATATCACCTATTGTGTCGTTTCTCAAAGTGCTCTGCGACATTTTTGTAATGCGTTGTTAAGAATTTCGCGAGCGTATCGTTGTCGCGAGATTCTGATCCTACATCCGAATAGTTGAACACGCCTCCAAAACAAGGTCATCCCACTTCTCATCGCTCCATTCCTCTGGTAACGCTGCTGGTTTTTCCTTGATCGCTTTGATTTGTTTTCATACTAACAAGAATATCTTTAACATCAGTTTGCCATGATGTAAAGTTATTCTTCCCGTTGAATTTGATAATATCAAATCCATGCACCTTCGAAAAACTTCCACTTGATGTAGAACTAGACATCTTCACTTCCAACTATGATCCTCTCCACCTTCACCGCACCACTTGTTAGGATTAATGCCTTAGGATTAACCTCACAAGACACTAATAGTTCTTTGGATCAACGTAGAACTAAAGAAAACAGAAATAAGATGCACTAAACGAAACAAAGAAAGACACAAGATTTAACGTGGTTCGGCAATATGCCTACGTCCACAAACGACTACGATCAACTCTTATTATAGAACGAATTACAGAAAATAAACCACAACTATGACCAGCAGGATGCTGTTCACAAACCCTAAACAATTCTCTATGAACCAAACATTCTAAACCCTAAAATTCTCTAGTTATGAGAACTCTTCTCTGAATTTTGATGTGTGTTTTCCCTTAAGACTTGTACACCTATTTATATAGGTTACAAACTTGTCTTCCAAGTATATGAGTTATACTAGAAAGCCTAAACATAGCTACAAAAGGAAACCTTGAGCTTAACTAAATTAGGAAACCTCTAGCTATACTAAATTAAGGAAACACCTAGACGATTCTAGAATACTCTATAATCTTCCTAAAACATCGACAACATAACAGTATTGGTATAACTTTTATTAGTAAAAACCAATCTTAAGTAATCACCTTGGTGTGTATCGGTTTTATGTATGCCATGGGAAGAGGGGAACCGATCCTTATAAGGGGTGAAGGGAACCGATCCTAGTAAGGGGTGAAGGGGAACCGATCCTTGTAAGGGGTGAAGGGGAACCGATCCTAGTAAGGGGTGAAGGGGAACCGATCCTTGTAAGAGGTGAAGGGGAACCGATCCTTGTAAGGGGTGCAGTACATTAAGGGGAACCGATCCTTGTATGTGGTGCAACAAGTTTACATAAGAAAGGGGAACCGATCATGTGAAGGTGTGCAACACATATAAGTTAGATACCATGTATGTGTGGGGAACCGATCCTAGTACCTAGTCAACCAAATCTTTTGGGAAGCTAGTGCGACTATGCTTAGTACTCACATGGAGGTATAACCGAAACTTGTTTTGGTAGAACCGCAAACCCATGATTGTGATTGAATGTTGGTTAGATAAATCACATGGTTCTTGAAAGTCAGATGAACCAATTATAAACTTGTTTGGAAGTGTGGCAAATCGGTTTCAAGATTGTAAGTGTGAAAGAGAACTTACAAAGTAAAGATGTCGACAAACTTTGAACACGTGCTGAGAATGTTTATTTCTATAATTGTTCAAAGATATTCCTTAAAGTCTAAATGGAAGAGAATCCCAGAATCGAAACATAAGTAAGTTAAGAATCTTTTAATTAAGGTTATTAAATTATCTTGGTAAGGAAGTTATGAAATTAGTAATGTGCATTTACTAATTAGATTTTCCAAGAGATTTCGATTATATTTTTGGACAGAGCATTTCCAGGAATTATGAAAACCGAATCTGTGCATTTATGAATATCTTGAGAATATATATTTTCGGTTTTGGAAATTCCTTGGTGTCCAAACTTCCTTGTCTATAAATACACGAAGTTTTCCCTTCTAGCAAACTAATCCTTCGTAACAATTTGACTTCCTCTTTTGTCATTGTTACTGGTGTAGCCACCTATCGAAGAGGAGAGTAATCTAATTAGGTGAAATCTCTTACGGCCTCTCGTTTGAAAGTCTTCTTTGGGATTGAGAAGCTCTAGCACGACCCGTTGGTGGGAAACTAGATAATTGCGGTTTATCTTTGTTTTCGATTGATTTGATTGACTAACTGTGGTTGAAATCTGATTGCACCTAGTTTGTTTATTCTTGAGAATCTTCTCTTCTGATATAAGATTCACTCAAACTAGTTCAGAGTTTCGACAGGGATCTTTAGACTATTGTTAGTTCTAAAGACAATCTTGTGATAATCCATTGTTAACAGACTCCGTTCTGTGCGTGATTGATCACAAGAGATTCAAGTGATTGTGTAGGTGTTCATTGAAGATTTAAGAACATTTGAAGACAAAGAATATATTGGATATCTGACTTGGGTTTTATAATCTTTGGTGTGAACAATACTTGTTTGGGAAAAGAGGATCCAATTAATAATCAGTTTATCCAAGTGGTAGATTGGATTGATTAATTGAGTAGATCGACATCAATACGTTTCCTTGTGATTAAAGGTATTGATTGGCTTAATATTAACCGATTACCTTAGGGTGATTGAACATAAGATAGATCTAGACCCGACGAAGGAGTTTATGTTGAGATAAATGGAAGAGCCTTTGTCTGACTCATATCACTTGGTTGAATAGAGTTGATACCAAACAGATTTCTTATTCATTTACTGTTTGGAATACGAACCAAAGGGATTGTTCCAAGTACGTGACTTATTTATAAGTTGGAGGCGTGGGAATACAGAAGAAACTAGGTGAACTATAGGGTTAGTTACTTGGTCTCAACTATACGAAGTTAAGTGTAATTTGTGTAGTGGCTTAATCCTGAGAGTATTCAATTCGGGACTAGGTCCCAGGGTTTTTCTGCATTTGCAGTTTCCCTCGTTAACAAAATCTTGCTGTGCCATTTACTTTTATTTTCCGCATTATAATTGTTTTATTGTAATTAAAGTAAATTACACAAACGTTAATTCCTATTTACTTGATAAGCAATCCTATTGTGTTTGGTTAAGTCCGAAACTTTGTATCAAGTAAACATACTTCAATGTTGTATTGTCTCGATCTCGTATCCATATACGATCACACAAAGTGTGAACCGATTAGTTGTACTGTCTCGACTCAGTCCATAGACAATCACTTTCGGAGAAAGGACTTATAGGTCGGAAAAGTTTTGTCTTGAGGTATATTTGGGTACCCTCGCCTTTTCAATTGGTATCAGAGCAGGCAAACACGAAAAGATCTAACAATCTGTGTTTGGTGCGATCCAACCTATAAGAATGAACTCGAGTCTCATGAATCGACTTCAATTAACGTGCTGCCAAGATTTGACAGAACAAACTATCTATGGTGGAAATTTTCTATGAGATCTTTTCTTCAATCACGAGACTTTAATACTTGGCTATTAGTCGTCGATGGTTATACTCTTCCAAAGAGAAAAAATTCAGAAACTGAGTTTAAACGCTTCGTGGAATTTTCGAGCGAAGAAAAGACATTGGCAAAGCAGAATTCAGATGGTTTGAATGTTATTCATGTTGTAAGTCACGACCTTCAACATCATGTGTCTACATGTCAAACTTCGAATGAATCTTGGGATAATCTTCAGATCGTATTCGAAGAAAACTCTTCTGAGAAAGAAGCTAGACTTCAAACCCTCACTTCCGAGTGGGAAAACCTTTGAATGGATGACAACGACACTTTTGAAGAGTTTCACATCAAACTCTATGAGATAATTAATGCCTCTTTCTCGTTAGGAAATACTATTTCTGAAAAGGATATAGTATGCAAGATTCTCAGATCGTTGCCATCAAGATACGATTCTAAAAAGCATGCAATCGTCGAAGCTATTGATCTTTCAACCCTCTCTAGAAGTTTCTTAGTTGGAAAACTAAAAAATCTTTGATCAAGAAATTTTGTCCAAACAAAATAACAATATGGGCTTTAATGCCATGAAGGGTGTTTCGACTCAATATTCGGAAAATTTCGATGATCAGGAAGATCTCTTTTCTGATGATGAAGAAGAAGAAATAAACCATCACTTGTCTCTTCTTGCTCAACGTTTCAAAATACTTTTGAGACGTCGAAAAAGGGGATCACAGGTGTCAAAAGGAAGAGTGTTCCTCCACATAAACATGAAGATACCTGGGATAATAATGATTGTTAGAGCATAGCTCGGTCAACCTCGCATGCGTTTCTATATCAAGCATGTTTTTCAATGTTAGTGATCAAAACTATGAGTCTTGATTTCTAGCCTATTATAGCTAAGTCTCGGACTAGGATAGGAAAGTGTAGTAAGCTAAAGGACTTCATGGCGATTCATCATACAACGACGAAGATCTACACAAAGAACCGTGGAACTTCATCAACAAAAAGGTATGTGGAGACTTGAACTTATCTATCACTCAATAGTCTATATATTCTATCTCCTACTTCTTATGAGACAAAAGTCGTATGCTATAAAGACTGGATCATACACACTTGATATTTCGAGCTGAGTATTCAATGCTTATCTTTTTCTCGAAATCGTGTGTTGGTAAAGCGTTTCGCTTTGATCATGTTTATCTTCACCCAGTGACGAAAGTCATGAAACATTTCAATTGCTTTGGAAATTTCTCTGACGAGAAAAGCTGTGAATAACAACTAAATAACGTCCTCTGAGAATGTTTCAATGGTTGGAATGAGAGTTAGATAACATAACCATGTATTCCTTGAAACGAATTTTTCGAACTTTGTTGATCAAGAGAACTGACGGAAGTTCTCGAGCGAGAATTTCTGCTGGATTTTCCTATAACTCGTTTGTGTGCTTAGTCCGCGAACTGGCGGAAGTTCTCTTTCCGAGAATTTCTGCTGAGTTTGGAAAACTCAACCGGTTTACTTAAGTCCGCGAACTTGTTTGTGATCTTAAGAGGTCATGATCTAAAGATGTGCTCTGAACCTGAAACTTAAATTACTAAGGAATGCTTTATGCAAACCGTGGATATAATGTTCATGAGCCGATTCGATCGAATCGAATCATCTTTGTTTCAATTGTGTCATAGCAATTGAACAACTCTCTAACTAGTTCTTTTGAGTCAATTGGACAAGTTATGGTGAAGACGAACAAGGTTAATATGAAATGCTCATATAGTTGACCTTTTGGGTTACTATGTTGAACCAACATACACGTACACGTTTGGGCATGGTTTTCACGAACCCAGTAAACGTATACCCAAGTGTTTGTGACAAGATATGCTTTTCGATCTAACGGTTGAGAAATATTAGCTTGAATCTAAATCAGGTTTTCATCTAACGGTGAATAAGGATTGCTTTGTACCTAAGGCAAAACCCTGATTTGAAGGCTATATAAAGAAGACATCTAGCTTTGAGAAAAACTAATCCCCACACGTCTTGTGTGGTACTAGTGCGCTCGCTAGAGTCGATCTCCATTAACCTTTGATTTTCTTCTCTAAAATCAGGTTAACGACTTAAAGACTTCATTGGGATTGTGAAGCCAGACCGATACTACTTTATCATAGTTGTGTGATCTGATCTTGCATCTTCTATCGTACGAGTACAATCTTTGATTGGCTTGAGATCGTGAGATTTCTCCGATAGGCAAGATAAAGAAGTCACAAACATCTTTGTCTCACTGTTTGTGATTCCTCGACAAACCGCCTGTGAAGTCAGGAAGGATTGTTGAGAGATGATTGATTAATCTAGGCTATTCTTCGGGAATATAAGTCAGGATTATCAATTGGTTCCTGTTCACCTTGATTTCCTATCAAAAGACGGAACAAAACCTAGGGTTAATCTGTGGGAGACAGATTTATCCTTTGATAGACTTTTCTGTGTGAGACAGATTCGTTTATTATCAAGTCTGTGATTTTGGGTTACAACAACTCTTAGTTGTGGGTGAGATCAGCTAAGTTAATCAAGTACACAGTGTCCTGCTGGGATCATAGGCGTAGGAGTACAATTGTACCTTGTATCAGTGGGAGATTGATAGGGGTTCAACTATAGTCCAGTCCGAAGTTAGTTTGCAGTAGGCTAGTGTCTGTAGGGGCTTAATACAGTGTGTATTCAATCTGGACTAGGTCCCGAGGTTTTTCTGCATTTGCGGTTTCCTCGTTAACAAAACTTCTGGTGTCTGTGTTATTTCAGTTTCCGCAATATATTGTTTATCTTTATAATTGAAATAATACAGGTTGTGCGTTAAAGTTTAATCGATTAGAGATCCAACCTTGTGGTTGTTGATTTCATTGATTAACACTTGGAATTGGTCTTTGGTACCGTCCAAGTTATTCCTTGTGTTTGATTAAAAAGACTCGCTATTGTTTTAGCTTGAGTAAATCAAAACAAGTGAAAAGATATTAACTCCTTGAGATACTTTTTATCTACATTGAGTCTGACTGTCTAGTTGATTCTCTAGCAAAGTATTTCGGAGTTAGTCCATATAGATTGCTAATCGAATTGTTGGGTATTGTTGTTAGTCCCCCGCTTTTTCAATTGGTATCAGAGTAGGAAAACACATTAAAGACCTCATCATTCTGTGTTTGTAGCGATCTGACTCTATGGACAGAGGTGCTATCTCTATTAACGTACCACTAGTCTTCGATGGCTTTAATTAATTGTGGTGGAAAATTTCTACGCGAGCTTTTCTTCAAGCACGTGGTTTTCAATCATGGGTATATGTCGTTAATGGCTATGATGCTCCCGTTGTTGTAGTTGGTGATGTAAACGTTCCCAAACCTATTGGTGAATATACCCCTGCTGAGATACTTGCTGCTAAGAAAAATTCCGACGGTTTGAATGCTATCATACATGCCATTACCCCAAACCTTCAGCACCATGTGTGTAATTGCACTCGGTTTAAAGATGCTTGGGATATCTTAGAAACCGTATTCGAAGCAAACACCAGTGAAAAGGAAGCTAGGCTTCAAAACCTTAAATCCGATTGGGAGAACCTTCGTATGGAAGATGAAGATTCATTTGAGGAGTTTAATCACAAAGTGTCTGAAATTGTTAATGCATATTTTGCGTTGGGTAAGACTATTCATGAAAAGGACATTGTGATGAAAATTCTCAGATCGCTGCCATCTAGATACGAGTCTAAGAAGCATGCCATCGTTGAGGGGAATAACCTCGATAATCTTTCCAGAAACACTTTGGTTGGGAAGCTTAATATCTTTGACCATGAGCATACATCCAAAGTCGGTAAGGATGTTGCCTTTAAAGCACAAAAGAACACTAAATTACTGGTCAAAAGTAAAAGTGTTCATGTCTCTGAGGATGATCAGTCTGAGAATGATTTTTCAGATGAAGACCTTGATAAATCGGTCTCCTTGATCACAAGACAGTTTAGGGATCTTCTGTTGAAGAGAAGTAAACGGTTTTCAAGAGACAAACCTAGGTCATCAGACAAACCTCACGGTCGCGTACCTCCTAAAAATAGGGATGCTGACGAGGCTGATGACGAGGATATGCCTTAGTGCTTTAAGTGTAAGGGTTTTGGCCATTTTGCTAACGAATGCCCAAATCGTAGAAAATACACTGGGAACAAAGGTCTAGCTGTAACACTTGATGAAATGTCTGATACCTATGATTCCGATGAAGATAAGAAATCAAGTGTAGGGCTCCTTGGTGAAAACATTGATTTTGATACTTGTAGCAATACATATATCAACCTCAATGGGTTCAGAGAAGAAGGAAACCTAATCAAGCTGGAAGATTCACTGAATCCGATTACTGGAAACCCTGTCAGTAATATTTCAGGATCTATTGTATGTTTAGTTGCCTGCACATCTCAGATGCCTGAATACTATCCAAGATTGACATGCTCGTTTTATTCGATGAGGGGACACGAACTATCAAGGTGTTACAAGTACAAGCACCAAATAAGGCACGCGAGCAAACTTCAACGAAGAGCAGATCGATTAGCAAGGAAGCTGAAACTTGCTCAGAAGACCGCTGAGGTATGTAGGATCGTATCTTCATCTAAGAAGTTGGTTTCTAGGGATAGAACAAGACCATTTGAAAAGAAAGTATGGTCAAGTCGTTTTGATAGAAAGAAATCAGAGGATTCCTCTCATGAGGAAAAAGATGGACAAATCATTATTCATCACAACACCACTTGATTGTGTTGTTGGGAAATTCTTGTATCATGTGCCTGGTTGAAAAGAGACAAGATTCAGAGCTGATCCAGGCTTTAGAAAAGTGTTCTTATTTTCGTAGTTTTGTTATTTTCTGTCTATTTTATTATCGACAATTCTACTCTTTAGAGGGTTTTAGAGTTGGGCGTATATAAACCTGTAAATAGGTTTCGAACCCTACATTCCTTTTTCTTGTTTGACATCCTCTATAAGATTGCTTGTTGAGTAAAGTGATTCCATCACACAAATCCAGTTGTTAATAACTGTTCTCAAAGCACTATGTCGACAGATGGAAAGGATGTCAACATGATTGTTAATCCTTCAATCAAAGAAAAAGAAAAATCTCCTGGTTCTAAGTCCCTGAAGAGAAAAAGGACAAGAAAACCCAGGGATGTTCCTTCTAATTCTCAGAAGTTTTCCGATGTTCTTGATGAGTTGAAGGAAATAAGAAGGGAGACTCGTGAAATAAAGACTTTCGTGTCTAAATATTTGGAAATTCAGAGGGCCCTAATTCGACCTCTTCAGCCAAGACAGTTCGTGGGTATTGACACTTATCTCCGTGAACCTTATGTCCCGATGGCTGTAGATAACAAGGAGTTCGGGAATGATCAAGAATTTCTCAAAGGAATTGTCGCCTAGGATGTCTTCTTTTTGGTTTAGTTGGAAGAATAACTAGTGCCTTTGAATAGAGATGATTGTGACCACACATAGCTATTTTTGTTTTCATCTTCTTCTTATTATTTTTTAGGTTTATTGGTTTTAAATTCTAAAAATATTTGGAGGATGATGGTTTGCAATATTTAATCTTGGTTTGTTATATTGCAAATATTTTTATGGGATATGTATTGTTTGAGTCCGTGAACTTGAAGGTCCCATATGTTGTCAAAAGTAAAGTCGTTCTTAAATTAGGTATTCATATTGATGAAAGAACGAATGGACTTTTGACAAATACAAAAGTTATGCCTATGCAGTCATGTATTTGATAGAAAATAGGATTAAATATTTTGTAGGACAAGGATAAAGTCTATTATATTGTTATGCATATAATAGATCCTTGTATGTTATCCACGGTATAGATCTTCATTGATCCATTTTATTATGTATTACCGTGAAGGCTTCATTGTGTATCTTATGTTGAGCACGATACGACTAAGTCGATTATTCTTATTGGCTTGGTTGGTTGTTCCGTAAGATGTTATATGTTGAGCATTATGAACTAAATTACTCATCTTGTTTGGTTATTTAGTTATTAGCTCCAAAAGTCCTCTTTTGTTGAGAAAAATCCTTTGACAATTAAATTGATTACTTCGGTGATTAGTTTGGTTGTTTGAATTCCAATTAGATTAATTATAGGTTCTCTTGTGATTAATCTAGTTGAGTATTCATATATTACACAAGTTATTGTGTTGAGTATATGAACGGTTATACTAATCATGTTCTAGTGGTTAATGTAGTCGAATATTTCGTAAGGTTCTCCTTATGTCGAGTATTTGAACGGATAAGTTAGTCACCTCCATATGATTAACTTAGTCGTAGCTCCGTAGGTTTACTTATGTTGAGCACTATCAATTAAATTGATCACTTTTGTGGTTTGATTTAGTTGCGTAATTCAATTAAATTAATCATGGGTTTACTTGTGATTAATTTGGTTGAGTTTTGGATAGAAACTCATTCTCATGGTTTTAGGTGTCCAATTAAAAATCCTTCTTTTCTTTCGAAATTAAGGTCGCTCTTGTTGTTCTTTCGGGAATGACATCAAATGGGGGAGAGTTCTTTTAAACTTGTGCTTAATGGTAATATCTTGCGGGGAGTGCGGCTGTGGAATTTTAAAGGGGTTTTCTTGTATCTTAAAACTCCTTGCTGAATGCATTTAGCTTCGGCTTTATGATTGCATCTAAATTAAGTTGGTATGTATTTTTCTCTTTTAGTTTTTGAAATGTTTCTTGTGGAAATTTCATTATGAACCCGTTCTTGTACCTTTGCCAATTTTATTGACAAAAAAGAGGAGAAATATTGTAGTTCACACTACAAATACATATGGTTTTCGGATCATTGTGTAAGGGGGAGTGGTTTCCATGATCGAGATGGAGTATTGACTAAAGGGGAGTGATACATATCACCGTAGTATTATTGTTAAAGTCGTGATACAATTGTACTTTGATGTTCATAATAATACTATGACACTGTATAATAATGATTGAGAATCTCGAGTTCTCTCATTGTTGTAGCTATAGATCTTCAACAACGATGGTGCTAAACTTACAACCTTTGGGATCATTGGAGTACTTGGAAGGAAGAAGATTTCAAGGAACGTTGAAGATTATACTATGGAATAGGAGCCACTAAAGTTTATCTTTTTTGTATTCCATATGTATAATAGTTTTTGTCACTAAAATTGATAAATGGGGAGATTGTTAGAGCATAGCTCGGTCAACCTCGCATGCGTTGCTATATCAAGCATGTTTGTCAATGTTAGTGATCAAAACTATGAGTCTTGATTTCTAGCCTATTATAGCTAAGTCTCGGACTATGATAGGAAAGTGTAGTAAGATCAAGGACTTCATGGCGATTCATCATACAACGGCGAAGATCTACACAAGGAACCGTGGAACTTCATCAACAAAAAGGTATGTGGAGACTTGAACTTATCTATCACTCAAAAGTATATCTATTCTATCTCCTACTTCTTATGAGACAAAAGTCGTATGCTATATAGACTGGATCATACACACTTGATATTTCGAGCTGAGTATTCAATGCTTATCTTTTTCTCGAAATCGTGTGTTGGTAAAGCGTTTCGCTTTGATCAAGTTTAACTTCACCTAGTGACGAAGATTTGGAAATTGCTCTGATGAGAAAGGTTGTGAATAACGACTAAATAACGTCCTCTGAGAATGTTTCAATGGTTGGAATGAGAGTTTAGATAACATAACCATCTATTCCTTGAACCTAAGTTTTCGAACTTTGTTGATCATGAGAAATCGGTAGGATTGTGGAATTGGCTTGCCAAGTCCGCGAACTGACGGAAGTTCTCGAGCGAGAATTTTTGCTGGATTTTCCTATAACTCGTTTGTGTGCTTAGTCCACGAACTCAGTCCGCGAACCCAGTCCGCGAACTGGCGGAAGTTATCTTTCCGAGAATTTCTGCTGAGTTTGGAAAACTCAACCGGTTTACTTATGTTCGCGAACTTGTTTGTGAGCATAAGAGGTTATGATCTAAAGATGTGCTCTGAACATGAAACTTAAATTACTAAGGAATGATTTATGCAAACCGTGGATATAATGTTCATGAGCCGATTCAATCGAATCGAATCATCTTTTGAAAAAGCTGGGATCTAACAGCACCACCCAATATTTCTCTTAGCAATCTGTATGGACTAACTCCGAAATACTTTGCTAGAGAATCAACTAAACAGTCAGACTCAATCTAGATAAAAAAGTATCTCAAGGAGTTAATATCTCTTCACTTGTTTTGATTTACTCAAGCTAAAACAATAGCGAGTCTTTTTAATCAATCACAAGGAATAACTTGGACGGTACCAAAGTCCAATGTCCAAGTGTTAATCAATGAAATCAACAACCACAAGGTCGGATCTCTAATCGATTAAACTTTAACGCACAACCTGTATTATTTCAATTATAAAGATAAACAATATAATGCGGAAACTGAAATAACACAGACACCAGAAGTTTTGTTAACGAGGAAACCGCAAATGCAGAAAAACCCCGGGACCTAGTCCAGATTGAATACACACTGTATTAAACCGCTACAGACACTAGCCTACTGAAACTAACTTCGGACTGAACTATAGTTTAACCCCTATCAATCTCCCACTGTTAGATCATATCTCGGTCAACCTCGCATGCGTTGCTATCTCAAGCATGTTTGTCAATGTTAGTGATCAAAACTATAAGTCTTGATTTCTAGCCTACATAGATAAGTCTCGGACTAGGATAGAAAAGTGTAGTTGAGCTCAAGGACTTCATGGCGATTCATCATACAACGACGAAGATCTATACAAGGAACCGTGAAACTTCATCAACAAAAAGGTATGTGGAGACTTGAACTTATCTATCACTCAAAAGTCTATCTCTTCTATCTCCTACTTCTTATGAGACAAAATTCGTATGCTATATAGACTTGATCATACACATTTAAAATTTCGATCTGAGCATTCATTGCTTATCTTTTATCTCGAAATCGTGTGTTGGTAAAGCGTTTCACATTGATCAAGTTTATCTTCACCTAGTGACGAAAGTCATGAAAAGTTTCAATCACTTTGAGAATTGCTCTGACGTGAATCGGTCTGCGAATAACGGCTACATAGCGTCCTCTGAGAATGTCTCAATGATCGAAATGAGAGTTTAGATTACATAACCATGTATTCCTTGAATCGAAGTTTTCGAACTTTGTTGATCAAGAGAATTCGGGAGGATTGTGAAATTGGCTTGACAAGTCCGCGAACCTAGTTCGCCGACTCAGTCCGCGAACTTTCGGAAGTTCTCGACCGAGAATTTCTGATGGGATTTTCCAAAACTCGTTTGTGTGCAATGTCCGCGAACTGGTGGAAGTTCTCTTTCCGAGAATTTCTCTGAGTTTGGAAAACTCAACCGATTAACTTAAGTCTGCGAACTTGTTTGCGAACTTAAGAGGTTATGATCTAAAGATGTGATCTGAACATGAAACATTAAATTACTAAGGAATTTTTTATGCAAACTGTGGCTATAATGTTCATGAGCCGATTCAATCAAATCAAATAATCTTTGTTTCAATTGTGTCTTGTGTAGTTACATAAGATCTCATAGCAATTGAACAACTCTTTAACTAGTTCATTTGAGTCAATTTAACTAGTTATGGTGAAGAAAAACAAGGTTAATATGAAATGCTCATATGGTTAACCTTTTAGGTTACTATGTTGAACCAACATACACGTACACGTTTGGGCATGGTTTTCACGAACCCAGTAAACGTCTACCCGAGTGTGTGTGACAAGCTAGGTTTTTCTATCTAATGGTTGAGAAATATTAGCTTGAATCTAAATCAGGTTTTCATCTAACGGTGAATAAGGATTGCTTTGTAACTAAGGCAAAACCCTGATTTGAAGGCTATATAAAGGAGACATCTAGCATTGTGCAAAACTAATCCCCACACGTTTGTATGCTACTAGTGCGCCCGCTAGAGTAGATCTCCATTAACCTTTGATTTTCTTCTCTAAAATCAGGTTAACGACTTAAAGACTTCATTGGGATTGTGAAGCCAGGCCGATACTACTTTATCGTAGTTGTGTGCTCTGATCTTGCATCTTCTATCGTACGAGTACAATCGATTGATTGACTTGAGATCGTGAGAGTTCTCCGATAGGCAAGATAAAAAAGTCACAAACATCTTCGTCTCACTGTTTGTGATTCCTCAATAATCCGCTTGTGCAGTCAGGAAGGATTGTAGAGAGGTGACTGATTAATCTAGGTTGTTCTTCGGGAATATAAGACCGGATTATCAATTGGTTCATATTACCTTGATTTTATATCTAAAGACGAAACAAAACCTAGGGTTTATCTGTGGGAGACAGATTTATCCTCTTATAGACTTTTCTGTGTGAGACAGATCTGTTTATTATCAAGTCTGTGATTTTAGGTTACAACAACTCTTGGTTGTGGGTGAGATCGGCTAAGGGAATCAAGTGCGCAGTATCCTGCTGGGATCAGAGGCATAGGAGTACAACTGTACCTTGGATCGGTGGGAGACTGATTGGGGTTCAACTGTAGTCCAGTCCGAAGTTAGTTTGCAGTAGGCTAGTGTCTGTAACGGCTTAATACAGTGTGTATTCAATCTGAACTAGGTCCCGGGGTTTTTCTGCATCTGCGGTTTCCTCGTTAAAAAAATTTCTGGTGTTTGTGTTATTTCTTTTCCGCATTATATTTTATATAATTGAAATAATACAGGTTGTGCGTTCGTGATCATCAATTTGAAATCCAACCTTTGGTTGTTGATTGATATTGATTGATCCTTGGACATTGGTCTTTGGTACCGTCCAAGTATTCCTCGTATTTGATAAAGACTCGCTATTGTTTTTAGCTTTAGTAAAAATCAAATCAAATCAAATCAAGAGATATTAACTTCTTGAGATACTTTTATCTAGATTGAGTCTGACTGTCTAGTTGATTCTCTTGCAAAGTATTTCGGAGTTAGTCCATACAGATTTTTAATCGAAATATTGGGTGGTGTTGTTAGACCCTCGCTTTTTCAATTGGTATCAGAGCAGGCAAACACGTTTAAGACCTCATCAGTCTGTGTTTGTAGCGATCTAACTCTATGGGCAAGAGTACTATTTCTGATAAATGCGTCACCAGTAATAAAGATTCTCTCTCGTCTAACTCTATTAAAGAGAAAAACTATTCTATCTCGAATATAGAAAAACCTCGTGGTTCGACGAGACAGACAAACAATGACAGGTGTGTTGTTGATCTCCCTTCGAAAGAGACCTTCTCTTCTAATGAGTGGGATACAAATGAAGAGAGTAATTTGATTCTAAATCTTGTTAGAATTCAATTTGTCAGATTGGATCAGCTAAAACACCATGTCAATGTTCTTCTTGGTGTTTTAAGAGATTGCAAAGTCAATGGCAATGCTGAAGATCATTCTTCGTGCTTAACTCTTGAGGCCAGCCTCGAAAAGGATGCCTTGGATATTGAACGCCATTTGAATAAACTCTCCGTTCAAGGTTGTTCAAAGCAATCCAATATACCTAGAACTTCTGGTGCTTTACATTCAGAAGTAAAAACAAGTGTTCCTAATATTCCACCAAACTTAGGACATTCTGTAAAAAGCACAAATTTTCTGATGATGATATTAAGACGACTTCCTCCAATCATTCTTATGATCAAAAGGTATGTCTCGTCTGTGAGACCAAGAGTTCTGCTAGACAGAAGATAAAACCTAAGTTGAATAAAGACTCCTTAGTTAAACTTCAACACAACCTAGATTTGATTCTCAAAGGTGTGACTGACATACGTATGATTGAGCCAATTGGTTTTCGTACCTATCTTGTGAATGCTACCAGGAATGTCAGTACAGTGAGTTCCTCTAATGTTCAAAGGCAGAATAAACGTCTTAATAAACATCATCCTAAGGAAGTTAACCGTTGTGCTTCTGAAAGAAACGTTGATCTTGTTGAGAGAGTCATCCCAGAAGAAAGGAAAATCAATGAGATGAGAAAAGATATTAAAAATATAGTTGGAAGATATAAAGAGCTTGTCGATAGATTATCCTCTTCCTCATGTCAAGACACTTCTGGTAAGAACTCTAACTATGTCTCTTATTTTGATGACAGTAAATTTTATGATAATTTCTCATGTCAAACAGGATCCCTCTCTAAGACTAAGAGGAAATACAAACATAACCAAAGACATAAACCTCGTAATGAGCCCGGGGCTCGTAATTGTGCTAATTAATCACAAGGTTCAAGAACTTACTCATATAAAATCATGTTGAGTAAGTTGTGTTAAAAACAGGTATACTTGTTGCTTGCATCTGTTAAGTTAAGCTATTTTCTTATCGTTCATAGCTAAACTTGTGTTGGCAGATCCGCTAAGATCAAGTATTGGTTAAGTCAAAAGAAGTTGTTGCATACTGTCTTAAATTTTGTTCATGTTTCAAAATGTTTGAAGGACTTTATTTCTTGGGTATTTGTTGTACTCGAACGGATTCCTTTCTGGCCCGAGTCAATAGTTTTTTTTAACCCTAAATTGTTGTCCCCAAGGATAAAATATCCAACCTCTTAGGGTTACTAGTCATGTACGTGTACTCCTGGTGGTTTTTGGATTTTCAAGAATGTCTTCCTCATCTTCTTGCTATGGTGGTTTTGCAAAAGGATTTCTTGACAAAGGTGTTGAGGTTGAATCTAAGAGGAAGAGAACACTTGTAGATGAAGATCATCCGAATGCCTCATGCTTCTTTGCTTATACTCATGAAAATGCTGAAAAGGATGATATGATCTCTGCTGAAGTTGTTCATGACTTTCTTAAGTACTTTGGGGAAGCAAAACAACAGCTTGTTGATACTCTTAAAGGTCTTGATATGGTGAAAACTGAGTTGGAAAAGGTTGCGTCTGACCTTGGTCTCATAAAATCTCAAATCAAGGATCTTCGAAAAGAGAATCATCTCTCCGTTGATGCTGAGAAGGTTGTCGATCACAAGCTCATAGACTTCATGTCTCATATGGATTATGTACCTCTTGTGCCTGTTCGCTGTGGAGGATCCACCGGAATCCATTTCCCTTTAAGCTTGTCATCTGTTTTTGTTGAGTTTATATGCCTAGTATGTCTTCTTTTTGGATTAGTTGGAAGAATAACTAGTGCTTTGAATAGTGATGATTGTGACTACACATAACTATTTTTGTTTTCATCTTCTTATGTTATTTTTTTAGGTTTATTGGTTATTAAATTATAAAAATATTTGGAGGATGATGTTTATTTCATTATTTTAATGGTTTGTGATATTGCAATATTTTTATGGGATATGTATTGTTTACGTCCGTGAACTTGAAGGTCCCATATTGCAGTCAAAAGTAAAGACGTTCATGAATCGGTATTCGTATTGATGAAAGGACGAATGGACTTTTGACATATACAAAAGTTAAGCCTATGTAATCATTAATTTGATGGAAAATAGGATAAAATCTTTTGTTCAACAAGGATAAAGTCTATTATGTCGTTATGATGGAAAATATAATAGATCCTTGTATGTTATCCACAGTATTGATCTTCATTGATCCATTTTATTATGTTTTACCGTGAAGGCTCCATTTTGTGTCGTATGTTGAGCACCTTACAACTAAGTCAATTTACCTTGGCTTTGTTGGTTGTTCCATAAGATGCTATATGTCTAGCATTAAGAACTAAATTAATCAACTAGTTTGGTTATTTAGTTAGTACTCCATAAATTTTCTTTCTTGTGTTGAGTACATGTACGGTTAAGGTTGTCATATTCTATGATGAACTTAGTCGGGGTTCCATAAGTTCTCTTATGTTGAGCCAAAAATAATTAAATTGATTACTTCAGTGATTAGTTTGGTTATGTGTATTCCAATTAGATTAATTATAGGTTCTCTTGTAATTAATCTAGTTGAGTTTTCATATATTCCACAAGTTCTTGTGTTGATTATATGAAAGGCTACACTATCATGTTCTTTGGTAAATGTAGTCATATATTCCGTAAGGTTTTCCTTATGTTGAGTATTTGAACGGTTAAGTTAGTCATCTCCGTGTGATTGACTTAGTCTTAGCTCCGTGAGTTTACTTATGTTGAGCACTTTCAATTAAATTGATCACTTTTGTGGTTTGATTTAGTTGCGTATTCCAATTGAATTAATCATGGGTTTACTTGTGGTTAATTTGGTTGAGATTTGGATATAGAAAATCATTCCTATGGTTTTTGGTGTCCAATATGAAATCCTTTCTTTCGAAATTAAGGTCGCTATTGTTGTTCTCTCGGGAATGACATAAAATGGGGGAGAGGTCTTTTGAACTTGTGCTTAATGGTAATATCTTGCGGGGAGTGCGGCTGTGGAATTTTATAGGGGTTGTCTTGTATCTTAAAACTCCTTGATGAATGTTGTTAGCTTCGGCTATTAGATCACATCTAAATTAAGTTGGTACGTATTTTTCTTTTCGTCATGAAATGTCTCTTCTGGAAATTTCATTATGATCTCATTCTTGTACCTTTGCCAATTTTATTGACAAAAGGGGGAGAAATATTGTAGTTCACACTACAAATACATATGGTTTTTGGATCATTGTGTAAGGGGGAGTGGTTTCCATGATCGAGATGGAGTATTGACTAAAGGGGAGTGATACATATCACCGTAGTATTATTGTTAAAGTCGTGATACAATTGGACTTTGATGTTCATAATAATACTATGACACTGTATAATAATGATTGAGAATCTCGAGTTCTCTCATTGTTGTAGCTATAGATCTTCAACAACGATGGTGCTAAACTTACAACCTTTGGGATCATTGGAGTACTTGGAAGGAAGAAGATTTCAAGGAACGTTGAAGATTATACTATGGAATAGGAGCCACTAAAGTTTATCTTTTTTGTATTCCATATGTATAATAGTTTTTGTCACTAAAATTGATAAATGGGGAGATTGTTAGAGCATAGCTCGGTCAACCTCGCATGCGTTGCTATATCAAGCATGTTTGTCAATGTTAGTGATCAAAACTATGAGTCTTGATTTCTAGCCTATTATAGCTAAGTCTCGGACTATGATAGGAAAGTGTAGTAAGATCAAGGACTTCATGGCGATTCATCATACAACGACGAAGATCTACACAAGGAACCGTGGAACTTCATCAACAAAAAGGTATGTGGAGACTTGAACTTATCTATCACTCAAAAGTATATCTATTCTATCTCCTACTTCTTATGAGACAAAAGTCGTATGCTATATAGACTGGATCATACACACTTGATATTTCGAGCTGAGTATTCAATGCTTATCTTTTTCTCGAAATCGTGTGTTGGTAAAGCGTTTCGCTTTGATCAAGTTTATCTTCACCTAGTGACGAAGATTTGGAAATTGCTCTGATGAGAAAGGTTGTGAATAACGACTAAATAACGTCCTCTGAGAATGTTTCAATGGTTGGAATGAGAGTTTAGATAACATAACCATCTATTCCTTGAACCTAAGTTTTCGAACTTTGTTGATCATGAGAAATCGGTAGGATTGTGGAATTGGCTTGCCAAGTCCGCGAACTGACGGAAGTTCTCGAGCGAGAATTTTTGCTGGATTTTCCTATAACTCGTTTGTGTGCTTAGTCCACGAACTCAGTCCGCGAACCCAGTCCGCGAACTGGCGGAAGTTATCTTTCCGAGAATTTCTGATGAGTTTGGAAAACTCAACCGGTTTACTTATGTTCGCGAACTTGTTTGTGAGCATAAGAGGTTATGATCTAAAGATGTGCTCTGAACATGAAACTTAAATTACTAAGGAATGATTTATGCAAACCGTGGATATAATGTTCATGAGCCGATTCAATCGAATCGAATCATCTTTTGAAAAAGCTGGGATCTAACAGCACCACCCAATATTTCTCTTAGCAATCTGTATGGACTAACTCCGAAATACTTTGCTAGAGAATCAACTAAACAGTCAGACTCAATCTAGATAAAAAAGTATCTCAAGGAGTTAATATCTCTTCACTTGTTTTGATTTACTCAAGCTAAAAGAATAGCGAGTCTTTTTAATCAATCACAAGGAATAACTTGGACGGTACCAAAGTCCAATGTCCAAGTGTTAATCAATGAAATCAACAACCACAAGGTCGGATCTCTAATCGATTAAACTTTAACGCACAACCTGTATTATTTCAATTATAAAGATAAACAATATAATGCGGAAACTGAAATAACACAGACACCAGAAGTTTTGTTAACGAGGAAACCGCAAATGCAGAAAAACCCCGGGACCTAGTCCAGATTGAATACACACTGTATTAAACCGCTACAGACACTAGCCTACTGAAACTAACTTCGGACTGAACTATAGTTTAACCCCTATCAATCTCCCACTGTTAGATCATAGCTCGGTCAACCTCGCATGCGTTGCTATCTCAAGCATGTTTGTCAATGTTAGTGATCAAAACTATAAGTCTTGATTTCTAGCCTACATAGATAAGTCTCGGACTAGGATAAAAAAGTGTAGTTGAGCTCAAGGACTTCATGGCAATTCATCATACAACGACGAAGATCTATACAAGGAACTGTGAAACTTCATCAACAAAAAGGTATGTGGAGACTTGAACTTATCTATCACTCAAAAGTCTATCTCTTCTATCTCCTACTTCTTATGAGACAAAAGTCGTATGCTATATAGACTTGATCATACACATTTAAAATTTCGATATGAGCATTCATTGCTTATCTTTTATCTCGAAATCGTGTGTTGGTAAAGCGTTTCACATTGATCAAGTTTATCTTCACCTAGTGACGAAAGTCATGAAAAGTTTCAATCACTTTGAGAATTGCTCTGACGTGAATCGGTCTGCGAATAACGGCTACATAGCGTCCTCTGAGAATGTCTCAATGATCGAAATGAGAGTTTAGATTACATAACCATGTATTCCTTGAACCGAAGTTTTCGAACTTTGTTGATCAAGAGAACTCGGGAGGATTGTGAAATTGGCTTGCCAAGTCCGCGAACCTAGTTCGCCGACTCAGTCCGCGAACTTTCGGAAGTTCTAGACCGAGAATTTCTGATGGGATTTTCCAAAACTCGTTTGTGTGCAATGTCCGCGAACTGGTGGAAATTCTCTTTCCGAGAATTTCTCTGAGTTTGGAAAACTCAACCGATTAACTTAAGTCTGCGAACTTGTTTGCGAACTTAAGAGGTTATGATCTAAAGATGTGCTCTGAACATGAAACATTAAATTACTAAGGAATTTTTTATGCAAACTGTGGCTATAATGTTCATGAGCCGATTCAATCAAATCAAATAATCTTTGTTTCAATTGTGTCTTGTGTAGTTACATAAGATCTCATAGCAATTGAACAACTCTTTAACTAGTTCATTTGAGTCAATTTAACTAGTTATGGTGAAGAAAAACAAGGTTAATATGAAATCCTCATATGGTTAACCTTTTAGGTTACTATGTTGAACCAACATACACGTACACGTTTGGGCATGGTTTTACCGAACCCAGTAAACGTCTACCCGAGTGTGTGTGACAAGCTAGGTTTTTCTATCTAATGGTTGAGAAATATTAGCTTGAATCTAAATCAGGTTTTCATCTAACGGTGAATAAGGATTGCTTTGTAACTAAGGCAAAACCCTGATTTGAAGGCTATATAAAGGAGACATATAGCATTGTGCAAAACTAATCCCCACACGTTTGTATGCTACTAGTGCGCCCGCTAGAGTAGATCTCCATTAACCTTTGATTTTCTTCTCTAAAATCAGGTTAACGACTTAAAGACTTCATTGGGATTGTGAAGCCAGACCGATACTACTTTATCGTAGTTGTGTGCTCTGATCTTGCATCTTCTATCGTACGAGTACAATCGATTGATTGACTTGAGATCGTGAGAGTTCTCCGATTGGCAAGATAAAAAAGTCACAAACATCTTCGTCTCACTATTTGTGATTCCTCAATAATCCGCTTGTGCAGTCAGGAAGGATTGTAGAGAGGTGACTGATTAATCTAGGTTGTTCTTCGGGAATATAAGACCGGATTATCAATTGGTTCATATTACCTTGATTTTATATCTAAAGACGAAACAAAACCTAGGGTTTATCTGTGGGAGACAGATTTATCCTCTTATAGACTTTTCTGTGTGAGACAGATCTGTTTATTATCAAGTCTGTGATTTTAGGTTACAACAACTCTTGGTTGTGGGTGAAATCGGCTAAGGGAATCAAGTGCGCAGTATCCTGCTGGGATCAGAGGCATAGGAGTACAACTGTACCTTGGATCGGTGGGAGACTGATTGGGGTTCAACTGTAGTCCAGTCTGAAGTTAGTTTGCAGTAGGCTAGTTCTGTAACGGCTTAATACAGTGTGTATTCAATCTGGACTAGGTCCCGGGGTTTTTCTGCATCTGCGGTTTCCTCGTTAAAAAAATTTCTGGTGTTTGTGTTATTTCTTTTCCGCATTATATTTTATATAATTGAAATAATACAGGTTGTGCGTTCGTGATCATCAATTTGAAATCCAACCTTTGGTTGTTGATTGATATTGATTGATCCTTGGACATTGGTCTTTGGTACCGTCCAAGTATTCCTCGTATTTGATAAAGACTCGCTATTGTTTTTAGCTTGAGTAAAAATCAAATCAAATCAAGAGATATTAACTTCTTGAGATACTTTTATCTAGATTGAGTCTGACTGTCTAGTTGATTCTCTAGCAAAGTATTTCGGAGTTAGTCCATACAGATTGTTAATCGAAATATTGGGTGGTGTTGTTAGACCCTCGCTTTTTCAATTGGTATCAGAGCAGGCAAACACGTTTAAGACCTCATCAGTCTTGTTTGTAGCGATCTGACTCTATGGGCAAGAGTACTATTTCTGATAAATGCGTCACCAGTAATAAAGATTCTCTCTCGTCTAACTCTATTAAAGAGAAAAACTATTCTATCTCGAATATAGAAAAACCTCGTGGTTCGACGAGACAGACAAACAATGACAGGTGTGTTGTTGATCTCCCTTCGAAAGAGACCTTCTCTTCTAATGAGTGGGATACAAATGAAGAGAGTAATTTGATTCTAAATCTTGTTAGAATTCAATTTGTCAGATTGGATCAGCTAAAACACCATGTCAATGTTCTTCTTGGTGTTTTAAGAGATTGCAAAGTCAATGGCAATGCTGAAGATCATTCTTCGTGCTTAACTCTTGAGGCCAGCCTCGAAAAGGATGCCTTGGATATTGAACGCCATTTGAATAAACTCTCCGTTCAAGGTTGTTCAAAGCAATCTAATATACCTAGAACTTCTGGTGCTTTACATTTAAAAGTAAAAACAAGTGTTCCTAATATTCCACCAAACTTAGGACATTCTGTAAAAAGCACAAATTTTCTGATGATGATATTAAGACGACTTCCTCCAATCATTCTTATGATCAAAAGGTATGTCTCGTCTGTGAGACCAAGAGTTCTGCTAGACAGAAGATAAAACCTAAGTTGAATAAAGACTCCTTAGTTAAACTTCAACACAACCTAGATTTGATTCTCAAAGGTGTGACTGACATACGTATGATTGAGCCAATTGGTTTTCGTACCTATCTTGTGAATGCTACCAGGAATGTCAGTACAGTGAGTTCCTCTAATGTTCAAAGGCAGAATAGACGTCTTAATAAACATCATCCTAAGGAAGTTAACCGTTGTGCTTCTGAAAGAAACGTTGATCCTGTTGAGAGAGTCATCCCAGAAGAAAGGAAAATCAATGAGATGAGAAAAGATATTAAAAAGATAGTTGGAAGATATAAAGAGCTTGTCGATAGATTATCCTCTTCCTCATGTCAAGACACTTCTGGTAAGAACTCTAACTATGTCTCTTATTTTGATGACAGTAAATTTTATGATAATTTCTCATGTCAAACAGGATCCCTCTCTAAGACTAAGAGGAAATACAAACATAACCAAAGACATAAACCTCGTAATGAGCCTGGGGCTCGTAATTGTGCTAATTAATCACAAGGTTCAAGAACTTACTCATATAAAATCATGTTGAGTAAGTTGTGTTAAAAACAGGTATACTTGTTGCTTGCATCTGTTAAGTTAAGCTATTTTCTTATCGTTCATAGCTAAACTTGTGTTGGCAGATCCGCTAAGATCAAGTATTGGTTAAGTCAAAAGAAGTTGTTGCATACTGTCTTAAATTTTGTTCATGTTTCAAAATGTTTGAAGGACTTTATTTCTTGGGTATTTGTTGTACTCGAACGGATTCCTTTCTGGCCCGAGTCAATAGTTTTTTTTAACCCTAAATTGTTGTCCCCAAGGATAAAATATCCAACCTCTTAGGGTTACTAGTCACGTACGTGTACTCCTGGTGGTTTTTGGATTTTCAAGTATGTCTTCCTCATCTTCTTGCTATGGTGGTTTTGCAAAAGGATTTCTTGACAAAGGTGTTGAGGTTGAATCTAAGAGGAAGAGAACACTTGTAGATGAAGATCATCCGAATGCCTCATGCTTCTTTGCTTATACTCATGAAGATGCTGAAAAGGATGATATGATCTCTGCTGAAGTTGTTCATGATTTTCTTAAGTACTTTGGGGAAGCAAAACAACAGCTTGTTGATACTCTTAAAGGTCTTGATATGGTGAAAACTGAGTTGGAAAAGGTTGCGTCTGACCTTGGTCTCATAAAATCTCAAATCAAGGATCTTCGAAAAGAGAATCATCTCTCCGTTGATGCTGAGAAGGTTGTCGATCACAAGCTCATAGACTTCATGTCTCATATGGATTATGTACCTCCTGTGTCCCTGTTCGCTGTGGAGGATCCACCGGAATCCATTTCCCTTTAAGCTTGTCATCTGTTTTTGTTGAGTTTATATGCCTAGTATGTCTTCTTTTTGGATTAGTTGGAAGAATAACTAGTGCTTTGAATAGTGATGATTGTGACTACACATAACTATTTTTGTTTTCATCTTCTTATGTTATTTTTTTAGGTTTATTGGTTATTAAATTCTAAAAATATTTGGAGGATGATGTTTATTTCATTATTTTAATGGTTTGTGATATTGCAATATTTTTATGGGATATGTATTGTTTACGTCCGTGAACTTGAAGGTCCCATATTGCAGTCAAAAGTAAAGACGTTCATGAATCGGTATTCGTATTGATGAAAGGACGAATGGACTTTTGACATATACAAAAGTTAAGCCTATGTAATCATTAATTTGATGGAAAATAGGATAAAATCTTTTGTTCAACAAGGATAAAGTCTATTATGTCGTTATGATGGAAAATATAATAGATCCTTGTATGTTATCCACAGTATTGATCTTCATTGATCCATTTTATTATGTTTTACCGTGAAGGCTCCATTTTGTGTCGTATGTTGAGCACCTTACAACTAAGTCAATTTACCTTGGCTTTGTTGGTTGTTCCATAAGATGCTATATGTCTAGCATTAAGAACTAAATTAATCAACTAGTTTGGTTATTTAGTTAGTACTCCATAAGTTTTCTTTCTTTTGTTGAGTACATGTACGGTTAAGGTTGTCATATTCTATGATGAACTTAGTCGGGGTTCCATAAGTTCTCTTATGTTGAGCCAAAAATAATTAAATTGATTACTTCAGTGATTAGTTTGGTTATGTGTATTCCAATTAGATTAATTATAGGTTCTCTTGTAATTAATCTAGTTGAGTTTTCATATATTCCACAAGTTCTTGCGTTGATTATATGAAAGGCTACACTATCATGTTCTTTGGTTAATGTAGTCATATATTCCGTAAGGTTTTCCTTATGTTGAGTATTTGAACGGTTAAGTTAGTCATCTCCGTGTGATTGACTTAGTCTTAGCTCCGTGAGTTTACTTATGTTGAGCACTTTCAATTAAATTGATCACTTTTGTGGTTTGATTTAGTTGCGTATTCCAATTGAATTAATCATGGGTTTACTTGTGGTTAATTTGGTTGAGATTTGGATATAGAAAATCATTCCTATGGTTTTTGGTGTCCAATATGAAATCCTTTTCTTTCGAAATTAAGGTCGCTATTGTTGTTCTCTCGGGAAGGACATAAAATGGGGGAGAGGTCTTTTGAACTTGTGCTTAATGGTAATATCTTGCGGGGAGTGCGGCTGTGGAATTTTATAGGGGTTGTCTTGTATCTTAAAACTCCTTGATGAATGTTGTTAGCTTCGGCTATTAGATCGCATCTAAATTAAGTTGGTACGTATTTTTCTTTTCGTCATGAAATGTCTCTTCTGGAAATTTCATTATGATCTCATTCTTGTACCTTTGCCAATTTTATTGACAAAAGGGGGAGAAATATTGTAGTTCACACTACAAATACATATGGTTTTTGGATCATTGTGTAAGGGGGAGTGGTTTCCATGATCGAGGTGGAGTATTGACTAAGGGGAGTGATACATATCACCGTAGTATTATTGTTAAAGTTGTGATACAATTGGACTTTGATGTTATATAATAATAATATGACACTGTATAATAATGATCGAGAATCTCGATGTCTCTCATTGTTATAGCTACGTATCTTCAACAACGATGGTGCTAAACTTACAACCTTTGGGATCATTGGAGTACTTGGAAGGACGATGATTTCCAGGAACGTTGAAGATTAGACTATGGAATAGGAGCCACTAAAGTTTATCTTTTTTGTATTCCATATGTATTAATAGTTTTGTCACTAAAATTGACAAAGGGGGAGATTTTTAGAGCATAGCTCGGTCAACCTCGCATGCGTTGCTATCTCAAGCATGTTTGTCAATGTTAGTGATCAAAACTATAAGTCTTGATTTCTAGCCTACATAGATAAGTCTCGTACTAGGATAGAAAAGTGTAGTTGAGATCAAGGACTTCATGGCGATTCATCATACAACGACGAAGATCTATACAAGGAACCGTGGAACTTCATCAAAAAAAAGGCATGTGGACACTTGAACTTATCTATCACTCAAAAGTCTATCTCTTTTGTCTCCTACTTCTTATGAGACAAAAGTCGTATGCTATATAGACTAGATCATACACATTTGACATTTCGAGATGAGCATTCATTGCTTATCTTTTACCTCGAAATCGTGTGTTGGTAAAGCGTTTCGCTTTGATCAAGTTTATCTTCACCTAGTGACGAAAGTCATCAAAAGTTTCAATCACTTTGAGAATTGCTCTGACGTGAATCGGTCTGTGAATAACGGCTACATAGCGTCCTCTGATAATGTCTCAATGATTGAAATGAGAGTTTAGATTACATAACCATGTATTCCTTGAACCAAAGTTTTCGAACTTTGTTGATCAAGAGAAATCGGGAGGATTGTGGAATTGGCTTGCCAAGTCCCCGAACCTGAGTCTGCGAACTGTTGGAAGTTCTCGACCGAGAATTTATGCTGGAATTTTCCAAAACTTGTTTGTGTGCTAAGTCCGCGAACTGGCGGAAGTTCTCTTTCTGAGAATTTCTGCTGAGTTTGGAAAACTCAACCGATTAACTTAAGTCCGCGAACTTGTTTGTGAACTTAAGAGGTTATGATCTAAAGATGTGCTCTGAACATGAAATATTAAATTACTAAGGAATGCTTTATGCAAACTGTGGATATAATGTTCATGAGCCGATTCAATCGAATCGAATCATCTTTGTTTCAATTGTGTCTTGTCTAGTTACATAAGATCTAATAGCAATTGAACAACTCTTTAACTAGTTCATTTGAGTCAATTGAACTAGTTATGGTGAAGAAGAACAAGGTTAATATGAAATGCTCATATGGTTAAGCTTTTGGGTTACTATGTTGAACCAACATACACGTACACGTTTGGGCATGGTTTTCAAGAACCCAGTAAACGTCTACCCGAGTGTGTGTGACAAGCTAGGTTTTTCGATCTAACGGTTGAGAAATATTAGCTTGAATCTAAATCAAGTTTTCATCTAACGGTGAATAAGGATTGCTTTGTAACTAACGCAAAACCCTGATTTGAAGGCTATATAAAGGAGACATATAGCATTGTGCAAAACTAATCCCCACACGTCTGTGTGCTACTAGTGCGCCCGCTAGAGTCAATCTCCATTAACCTTTGATTTTCTTCTCTAAAATCAGGTTAACGACTTAAAGACTTCATTGGGATTGTGAAGCCAGTTCGCAAACTAAGTTCTCGAGCGAGAATTTCTGCTGGATTTTCCTATAACTCGTTTTGGAATTTCAGGTTCCAAATAGTGTTGTAGTTTGGTGTTGGTGGATCTGTGTTGTTTGGTGGTGATGTGCCATAGGCAGGTGGTTGAATGAGTTGGTTTATATTGATGTTGGTGTTTTGGTTTGTTTGGGGGTGGTGGATTGGTTGTTGTGTTTGGTTGTTGTGGGGTTTATTTGAGATGAGAGTGTGGTAGCCACTTTTGGAATTGTATTCACCGTTTTTGGAGTGCGGCCAAATGATCACATCTTTGGTTGGTTCCCTTGGTAGGTGGATGTTGTATATATGTTGTGCGTTTGATGGTGTGAAAATGGTGTTGAGGAGTGTGTGGTTCCAAGTGTTCGTGGTATTATCAATGAGTGATGATACCTGAATATCTGGTAGCGGTGGGTGGACTAGTCCGGTTGGTTGGTGTGTGATCCAGTTACCAAGGATAGATGTGTTTCGACCATCTCCAATTTTAGTTAAACATTGTTCCTGCAAAAAAAATAGCTAGGTTAGTCTAACTCTTCCATAATGGGCTGGCTGTTGGTTTAGGTTGTTGAACTGGGGTGGCTAGTAGTTGTTGGTTGTGTAGGTATTTCTCTCTGCTCATTGTTTCCCAAATTGACCTGTCATCTCCATGTACTTGCCAAACTTTTTTCAAGAGTAGAGCTTGGTTATGTTCTCTTCTCAACCGTATTCCCGTGCCACCCTTTTCTTTTGGTTGAGCCACTCTCCGCCATCCGATTGGGTCTAGTTTCCTCTCTCTCTCTTATCATGGCCCCAAAAGAAATTTCTTATGATTTGGTCCATCTTTTTGTGTACATGAACCGGGAACAGTTGGTTTTGCATGGCGTGATTTGCAGTTGGTTGTAGTGAAGTTGTGATCAGTATGAGTCTCCCAGCTTGATTGACGCATTTCGTAATCCACCCTTTGGTCTTTCGTTCCATTCTGTTTAGCAAATCTGTAAACATGTGCCTACTATTGCGTCCCCTCTTAAAGTGGATACCCAAGTACATCAGTGGTTCTGGGGTTGTAGGTATCTCAAAAAAACAACGTAAGCCATTAATATCATCTTGTAGAAGTTTAGGGTGATGGATAATGTGTGACTTATCTTTGTTGATTTTTTGTCCCGCCGAGTTGCAGTATGAGAGTAGCAGAGCTCTAATGGTTTGGCAAGTTTTTGGATTTTCCACGCAAGATATTAGCAGGTCATCTGCATACATCAAGTGGATGATTGGAGTGCTTCTTGCCGAAATTTTCATACCCTTGATCTGTCTTGCATGCTGGTTGGATGCTAGATTTGTGGAGAGTATTTCAGCACACAAAATAAAGATGTACGGTGATAGTGGATCTCTTTGTCGGATACCTCTGGTTGGGTGGATGTTACCATATGCCGTCCCATTAACATTGATGGAGTATGTGACCGTGCTGATGCAGGTCATGATCCAATCGATGAATTGATTTGGGAGACCAATTATTGTGAGTGCAAGATTGATGAAGCCCCAGTCTAGTGAGTCGTACGCCTTCTTGATATCTAGTTTCATCGCAATTTTTGGGTTTTTTGCCGGTGGAGTAGTTCTGATGATATGGAAGATTTCATTGGCAATTGCGATGTTGTCTTGGATGGATCTCTTAGGCACGAATGCATTTTGGTATGGGCTGATGATGAACTGGAGGATTGGTCTCAATCGGTTAACAAGAATTTTTGTTATGATCTTGTAGACCACATTACATAACCCAATAGGTCTGAAGTGTGATGGAGAGGTGGGGTTTGAGATTTTGGGGATGAGTGTGATGTTGGTATGATTTTTTGTAGGTGGTTGTGTTGAAAGAAATAGTTCACCATAGCAATGATTTGTGGGCCTGTTGTTTCCCATACAAATTTGAAAAACTTACTTGTGAATCCATCAGGCCCAGGGGATTTCTCAGAACCTATTGACTCCAACGCCTATTTGATCTCTTCTTCAGTGACTTGTGCTGTTAGTAACTCCTTGTTGGCAGCCGTTATCCTTGGTTGGATTCCTTCAAATAAGTGCATATCGATTGTTGTCGGAGGAGCCTGGTATTGATTAGTGAAATAGTGAACAAAAGTTTGGGTTATTTCCTCGGGTGTATCTACCCATGTATGGTTCTCCGTTTGGATTTGCCGTATGTGATTGAATCTGTGGTGGATTGTTGCTTTGTATTCGGATCGCCTTCTTGTAACCATTGTACTCTCGATCTTTGTTTCTAGTAGATCTCCTAACATTGTACTAGTGCTAGGTGTGAGTTTCGTGCTTGCAATTCATGTTCTAGCCAGAAATCTAGTTCAGTGCCTGTGGATCTTGCACATTGGGCTTGGGCTTGTTGAATTTGTATTTCTGCTCCTTTGATTAGGCCTGGTAGGTATCCAAACGTATTTTTGCTCCAGATTTGCAAGGTTTCCGCCGTATTGTGCATTTTGTTGAGTAGATTCGTTGGAGGGGTTGGATGGTATGCCTGCTCCCATGCATTGTATACTACTTCTTTAAGGTGTGGGTGTAGCAGCCATAGGTGTTCCACTTTGAATTTCTTTTTTTTGTGGTTTTGGGATGGATTTTTCTTTCAGTAGGATGGGTGCATGGTCAGATCCAATTCTAGGTAGGTGTTGAAGGATGGAGTGTGGGTGTAGCTGTAACCATGGCAGGTTGCCGAGTCCACGATCTAACCTTTCTAGAATGAGGTTTTCCCCTTGTTGTTTGTTCAACCAGGTGAACGGAATGCCTGAAAAGCCCAATCTATAAGACCATTGTGGTTTATTACCTCTTTGAAATGCTTTTCTTGGTCATGGTGGACCGGTCGACCACCTTTTTTTTCTTCTTGGAATATGACCTCGTTGAAATCTCCCATCAGTAGCCATGGTAGGTTGTGTGAGGGGTTTATGTTGTTGAAGTCTTTCGATAGATCCCAACGCGCTACTTGGTGTGGAGGACCATATATGCCGGTGAATAACCAAGGGGTTTTTGGTGGGAGCGGTATGATGTATGCATGGATTACACTTTGGTTGGCTAATAAAATTTGGACGTCAAGGTGTGCTGACCACATCAGGCTAACACCTCCTTTCCGTCCATTACAAGAGAGTGCAATACATTCATCAAACCTTAATCTATCTTTTAAAGTAGACATATAAACATCAGACGCAATAGTTTCATAAGGAACAACAAACTTAATTTGTGAATCCTATCGAATTCACAATTTTTTTGAATTGTCAATGGATTGTGAATTCCTTGACAGTTCCATGCTAGGTAAATCATGGCTGTCGCGAGCCCTTGGCCTTGCTAAGGGGTTTCTGAATGTCACTAGTCGCTTGTGCTTCATTCTCCTCATCATCCAGAGATAGTCGCCAAGCCGGTATGCTACCAGAAGCTTCTTGTTTGTTCTTAGCTGCTTCCTTGGGTTCATCAGATTTCCTGGTGTCTTTGGTTTGTGGGTTTGAAAATGATGGGATGCTTGTTTTCCTACTTCTTGTTGTTGGTACCTCATATTGTTGTTGTTGTACTGACCTTGTGGATTCACTTTGAAGAGAGGAGATGGAAAGAAACTTTCTAGCTTTTGGTGGCGGTGGAGGTGCAACAAAATCAGGGGTTGGTGGGAGGTTTAGGTGTTGGGGAACGCCTTTCCTTGGATTTGGTTTTTTTCCTTTTATAGGTCTGCACCTGTGGTTCTGGTTGTGGTTGTGGTTGAGGTTTCAGTTGAGGTTGTGGTTGAGGTTGCTCTTCTGCTGCAGTCTCTGGCATTTGTACTTGGTTATGTGTGACTCTGACATGTGGTATGTGTTGTAATATTAAGATTGCGGTAAATACGGATTCGATGCTCGGACTTGAATAGATTTAAAAACAAAAATATATACAAAATTGTCACAGGATCAAGAGGAACCAGGACTCAGGATTTCACCAATTCTTATACTCATGCGATTCAATTATTAATTCTAGACAATTAAAGCTTATATTGATAACAAATACCGACTCTTACTTTGCCAAAAATAGATTTTGTAAGTATTATATGTAAATCATAAGCATGATGCATCAAGAATCTCATGGATTAAGCATACATCATCAGACAAAATCACAAATAATCAATAAAAATCATAATTCCATTCATAATAGTGCAAATAGTCATAAAAGAATTAAATAAAATTACTCATGCATAAAGAATGGTTTCCTCCATCATCCCAGTATTGGGGTTTAGCTATTCATATCAATCACACACTCAACATATTAATTCAAAGCTCAAA